>NC_135213.1:17993710-18046210 GCF_052324685.1 Brachyhypopomus gauderio
CCTGGAATTGACACCTCTGTTTAGATCTTTGGGGCCCCTAGTAAACACAGCCCCTCTCCCAGACCATGGAACTGATGTTGGACTATTGGATCAGTGCATATAGCAGATTAAAGAAGATCTCACTGTTCTGAGATCAGTCTTCAGGTGCACCAAGCTTCATTGTTCTTTTAGAGAGCTTTGTGATTAGGCTTTGGGGAGCAGTTTTTCATGTCCACACAGCTCACGTCATTGAGCACTGAGGCAATGGTTTACAGTGCTCTCAGAGTCTGAGCCTGTGACGCCAGATTGATTCTCTACTTCAGACTCTTGGCAGGTCTGGGGTCAGTTATTGGCCATTTTCAAATTGACTGCATGGGATGAAAAGAGGAAACTGCTGAGTCACCAGAATGTCTATGATTATGCGTGCTTAGCTTCTGAGTGGGCATGGCAGAGCTGCAGTGCCACTTACCTTTACAGGCAAAACATCACAAAGACCTGAGTGCTACCATCAATGCACTTTAGGTCATATTGCCTCTGTCTCCATCTCTGTCTCTGTCTCTCCTACTCACAGGGTCCTCAATTTGGCATCCTCCATGCAGACAGGCTGCTCGTCTGGAAGAGAAAACTAAGGTATGGATCTTGAAAGGCAGAACAATGACAACAAATGCCCCGCCCCCTCCCCACCCAAATAGTTTCTCCTGAGCCATATTTTCCTCAGCTGTCATTGACACTGTGATTGGCGTAATGGACACTGTTTAACTCGTGCCCCAGTAAGCAGGTGTAACGCCCCAGTTTTTCTCCAGGAGTTCTTTTACCCCCGATGTGCCCGCGTGGCCGTTAGTTAAGCCCCATATATGATCCCCCGTCTGTTACGCTGCCCCTCTTCCCGCAGAAGCAGGTGCGGATACAACTCACTGACCTGCGTCTGAATGTACCTGAGCAGGTTTGTTTCATGCACCCCCCCCATGTCCTCCCTGCATGGGTTTATCTCCCCCACCTGCATTACATTTTAATAGAATTTTTCAGAGGGCCAGAAGACTGGACCTGCTGGGCCACCGTACGCTTCTATCCCCGCCCACCTGATTTTGTTAATGTGACTGGGGTTCGGGCCTCTCACTGTACTGATGCTGCTGTGTATCCATAATGGAGTGGTGCTTACCTTTGTAGATATACAAAAATAGATCAGCATTGACCATTAATGCCCTAATAATGTCTCACTAGGCTGTTTTTACAGGGTTTGTACCATAAATGGACTTTTCTGTTTGGTGTTTATTGGACTTTATTGAAGATTTTGAAATCATCCTCTGTGACATGCAGATGATCCACTCTGGCCTGCCAAGTGTCTGAGTGTTTACATTCCTTCTATTCTCCTACTGAAGAGATTTCTTTATCAAATATAAAATATCCCTGCAAATGTAACTATCAAAGAAGGCATTTGGACTTCACCGTGTTTATTACTATGACTGTATGGTATAATGTAAGCACGGACGTAATTTTGGGGGGGGACGGGGGGGACATGTCCCCCCCACTTTTTCAAAAGCTGGCTTTGGTCCCCCCCAGTTTTTACGGTTAAAACCAAATATTTAAATAGCGACGAATCCATGTCCCCCCCACTTTTGAAATCAAAATTACGTCCATGAATGTAAGCACTCAATCCAAGACAACAAGTAATATACATATAATATGAAAAAGTATTTAGTGTTCCCAGTTTAGATTTTTGTATTGCAATGTTTTGGTCTTAAGAATTAAATGCTTGAAAGAGCACAGGAACTGTGGAATATGGTGTTTTGTTAATCCACTGACTGGGTTTCTCTGTGCAGGTGACCAGAGCATCTTCTGAGAGCATCACATCTGCTCATGCTTCCAGCGCATCTGGATCTCCTAGCAGAGTGTTCTATGTATACAACCCTTATATCTAAACCTGCGTGAGACTGAATACTAAGCCCTGTTTCCCAAAATCATCATAGAGTTTAGATCATCTTAAATGAGATAGAGAGAGAGCGTGTTCAGTGTAATGCTCACTCTATAATTTTATGATGCTTTGGGGAAACCCATGTTTGGGCAGGGCCTGCAAAACCTCAATTTGATCTGTTTGCCACCAGGTGGCAGCCAAGAGACATATACCGTAAAAATGAGATTTGGCGAGCAAAGAGTTGTTTAATACTCTGTGTCTGTCTTTCTGTCCGCCTACCACAGGCAAAGCTGGGTGATGAGTACCTGGACTATAAGGATCTTGCTGCCCTTCCTAAAATAAAAGCAATCTATAACATCGACAGACCTGACATGCTGTCCTACTCCCAGTGTGGGAGCTACCCACCAGAGGAAAAGACCTACGCAGAGGTGTGCACACATGGACACTTGCCAAACTTGTTTCAGACATAAGGTTTTTCAAGAAGCAGTAATAACTTATTATTAATATAAACATGGTGAGAAATTAAAGATGCTATTCTTATGTTTCTCTCTCTTAAGTGAATGTAATTGTATTGATTGGGATGTAAACTTCAAAATGATCATTTAAAATTTTTATTTCTTTTTCTTTTTGTTATTTCTCTCAGTGATTAAGCATGCACATTTTTTCAGCAAAGCAACGAAAAAGTCATTCGCCAAACCAGAGTTAATTTAGGAGCAACTGTGAAATCTTTTTAATTTTGTGGTAGTTTGTTCTGTCCACACCAGTATTTTAAAATATACTATTAAAGTGATTTAGGAATGTGCTTGGAATCCACCTAGAGGACTTTCTGTGTCTACTGCCTCCACGTCAGCAGACCTGAGTGTGAGGGGTGGAGGGGGTGTGGCCTTCTCACTGAACACAACACATGCACGCTGCACTGCACAGATCTTCTCCATGTTTACAGTCCTCAGCTAAGAGTTAAGAGGGCAAAAAAGATCTATGCATGTCTCCAAATTATGACCTGCACTTCACTTAATGCAGAACAAGTAAAAGAACTCAAATAATAATTAGATGTGCTGTGTTGTTGTGTGTGACCTTCACCATACAAACATATTGTTAGAATGTTATGTGCATGGAAGGACTAGCGTAAACCTGACAATGCTTCTCCCATCTACGGGGGGGTTGCTTGTGACTGAGCTCGTTCTAATGCGTCCCTGTGCATCGCACGACTCCTTGGTTCACACTGACGTAGAGTGTTGCTTCATGTAACCTCATTTCACTCGCCTGCTTTTTTCGTTTGCAGTCACCCCAGTTGCTCACCCCAACTCCAACAGAGGTACAGTACAGTGGAGCACAGGCAGCCGCTCTCTTCCACATACCTGTGTCATTTCTGGGAAACCTGTGTTGTGATTACGCCTCGAAAATGCCATGGACTGCTAGCGTTTGTTTTTGACTGTCAGAATGGTGGAAATCCAGTCGGTTCATGTGATTAGAAACTGACTGGCATTTCTGGATGTTCCATTTCTGCTTATTTGTCTGCAGTTTCCCAAGGTTTTGAACCCCTGATGTCTCAAAACCTTTGATCATCATGTAGTCCTGTTTACAGACATTGTCATATGGGAATTTTTGTTGTATACCCCTGTAAACTAAAACTGACAATACATTTTTTTTCCACAGGGGGATGGGGAAAAGTCACCCCATCAGAGGAGAGCCTCCAGTCCCAGTTCCAACAGCTCCCTGGGGGGTTACGGACGCTACACACCCTCACGCTCACCTCAGACCTACAGCAGACCAGGTAGCCTCCACTTGTACCAACACAAACATTTATTTAGCAGTTTTGTTTTCAAAATTACTTACTTCCCTATACTTGACTTCACTTAATTGCTTTCATTTCCCTTTTTTTAAACTTGTTTTTCTTCTCAAACAAAAATAATAAGTTGAACTTGAGGCGATGAAACCTAAAACAGCACACATGATCATCTTAGGTGCATTGTATACGCCAACGCAGTTTTGCTCAGTGAAACTCGGTATATGAAAAGAAGAGATGTTTCCCACAATGCAGTATGGCTGCTGACTTTATATAACTGCCCTTTCCCCCTTGACTGACCACTGGGACCACCACACAGAACATGTGAGCAGTAGGTACACACCACAGCCTGGGAATTCCAGCTCGTTGCCTGTGTACAGTGCGGGTAGGTACGATGGACGCTGTAGTCCCAGAGAGTCCCATTCACTGGCCCAGTACCACAGTAGTGGCAGAACCCCCTCACATGCAGGGAGCGGGGGTGTGGCCCTGCAGCTGAACCCCACCACCCTGGCCTTACTCCAACAGCACAACTACATCCCCTACTTCCAAGGTACCACAGCTCGGCTTGCGGGCCCCATGCATTAGCTTAAACCAACTAATGTCCCTGACCGGCATGGAACTGTTGCTGTCACCGCTGAACTGCGGCACTAATTGGTTGCTATGATTGTGATTTGTCACCACTGTTTGTAAAGATTTGTACAGTTGGTTATATGTAGCCCAGATGGTTAGGGATAAATAATAAGCAATAAATAAATAAAACATATGAAACTGCTACCTTGTCCTTCGCCCACCTTCCCTAAACAGGAATTGAGACAGAATTCAAACAGGAAGCAGTCTCTGAAAGTAAACCTAGGACAGGCCTGCACCTCAGTTTGTCTCCTTACGGTAAAGCCCTGGACCCATTGGTCCCACTCTCTTTTACTATCTTTTATCAGTGTGATCCAGTCCTGTGGAGTTGTAGGTGTACCACAAGGTTCACTCTTTGAACCATCCAGTTTATTTCTGCTTGCCATTATTGTGTCTGTAAAGACAGTACTGTGCCTGTAAAGACTTAGTTTTAACAGTGACGTGTGCATGGAAATCTTGTGTGTATTGTTTTTATTTTAGAGTTCTTAGTAATTGCGCAATTAAACAGCTGGGAACATTAAAGGTGAACCAAATATATATTGATGTGCAGACGTGATATTTGTGCTCATCAACATTGTGCTATGTGGCAGTTGTACATAAATATGTTGGACTGCACCTGACCTGTGACCGTGACTGCCTGTAGTTGTTGTTTATTCTCTTTTTGTTCATTGTCATTGACTGGCCTTCTTGGTTTCCTCTCTATTATTTCGACATTCTCCAGCTGATTCTTATTAAAATGAGTAACAGCTCTAGCCTTGTGGGTTTTGCCAATTGAGCAATGCAGATGATCAGATCTAAAGCACGTTGGGAGTGTGGTCAGAGAAACTTAGTTATATGCTGTCCAGCCATCAAAACAAGCTCTGGAGAACTGTTTCAGTTCTAGCAACATCTTAGGAGTACAAATTAAAGTGCAGACATTGATTTGTATGACACCATGCCTACGGATGCCTAAGAGTTTTAGTGAAGGACACATAAAGTTCTATGTCTCAGTCTCTGTTTGAAATATTTCTGGTCAGTCATGACCTTGCTTGTTGATGGTCATTTGTCCCTTCGATGTTTGAGATGAAGAGAGGCAGAAAAAGCTCTCGAGGTTTCTCAAAAAGATGAAGAAAGAGTGGGAAAATGAAGTTCTCGGTAGAAGACTAAAGAGAACATGGACTCTGTAATTTGGAGGCTGCATGCCAGTTGTGGAGGCATACTCTTTGGCTGGCTCCATTCCGAGCCTGACCACGTTTTACTGCAGTGTACCATTGAGCCGCTTGTGTTCGGCATGCTGTGTTTTGGTTACAGTTCCCCCTTTATTGGGTGAGGAGCCACATCAAGTGCTTGGATAGTTGGCTCTCGCTCACAGTTCATGAGCTCTGCAGACACCAGCACTCTTCTTTCTTGAATTTGAATGAGGCAAGTGAGAAACACAATCATTGCCAAGACAGACTACAGAGCGCAGATTGTGAAGAAGAGATGTGGAGTGTCAGACCTTCGCATTCAGCACCTTCGCTGAGCATGCTGGGTAGATGGTAGAGTGTCTAAGGCCTTTTCCTGGCAAGGTCATAAGGGGTTAAATAGGCAGACTGTGGTTCACACAATGCTCACCTTCGCTTGCTTTTTGTGATTTATGTGTGGTTGCTGTACCCAGGATGATCTGACATACTCCAGATGTGTGCAGGAGTTACTTCCTGCTTTTGAGTGGTGTTTTACTTACAAATCCTTATTTTGTGTGTATGCATGTATGTTTGGAGTGGATTGGCTCCTTCGTAGTTTCTCAACCAGGTCCTGGAGACTCACCAAACAGTCCACATTTTTCCTCTAACCCAGCATACTGTACATTTGTACCAGGTGTGCAGTGTTTTAATGGTTTATTAAATTAAGGGTTTGGGCCTTAATTTGTGTGAGCTAAGTTAGAGCAAAAATCTGAATCATCTGGTGGGACTTGAGGACTGGGTTAAGAGTGCGCAAGTGAGTGACAAAGTTCTTTCTGCTCATGCAGATGCTTTCAAGTACAGTATGTACTTTCTGTATCTCTCTCCTTCCCCCTTGTTGTTTGTTAAAAATGTTTGGAAAAATAAATAAATAGGTTTTTATAGCAATAGTTAATAGAAATAGTTGCTTTTTTGGTTCACTAAGTGCTAGGTACTTCATGATCTAACATGACCTGTTCTAATGACAGACTGCACTGACGGTAGACAATGCAGTCATATAACCTCATCTGTGTTGATTCACCATAAACTGAGCAGTTTCTAAGCTCTGCAAGAAAATTCCATGTAATGCACACCTACCCCAGGTGTGTCCCAGGTGTGTCCCTGGTTCAGTCTTTGGTTTTAGCTTGTTGGGTCATGAAGTTGCAGCTGTAAGGTATGGAGAATAAATACAGCATAACTCTTCTCTCTCACCAAATCCCCATTCTGTGTGTGTGTGTGTGTGTGTGTATGTGTGTGTGTGTGTGTGTGTGTGTGTGTGTGTGTGTGTGTGTGTGTGTGTGTGTGTGTGTGTGTGTGTGTGTGTGTGTGTGTGTGCGTGTGTGTGTGTGTGCTCTTGCTTTCACCCCTTGGAGGTAGTGAAAGTGGTCGCAGCACCCCCAGCCTCTCCGCCTACTCAGATGGGAAATCCCCGTCCTCCACATACGTCTCTGCACCCAAGCATTTCCACATCCCAGGTAGTACAGTCTAATAAATGTATGCACAGTTGAATAAAACTCATCTTTATCTTTGGTTACTGGTTACATTTCCTGCCAACATCCACGCTGATATACAATTAACAGAATTGCTGGTGACACAGTTGTTTAAAATTTGTGCTTTTAACACAGTCCCTGCAGTCATTTCATAGGCTGTGTTTGTATTCTGCATTTGTGGTTTACTGCAGTAAGCCAGTCGCACGCAACAACCTAAAGTCATATTGATCATAAACAGAACAGAACTTCCACCGTCACCAAACCCACTGGCGGCCGTCCTTGGATCCAGCTAAAATGAACAAAGCAAATTACCAAATACACTGAATACATTTCCACCCATTGTGTTTGTTGTTCTTTTCCTGGATTCTTTTGTTTCCACTGCTGGCAGATGCTGAAAGAGTTCTGAAAATGAGCCGCATGTGTTGCGATTAGGTGCGTCATCTTCTGGAGAGAGAGCCCTGCGTCATATCTGGCTGTCGCACAGAGGCGGCTGAAGCTTTAGAGGCGCACAGAACTTAGGGCGGTTCGTGCGGTCCAGTGAGACAAACGTGCCGTGTCAGGTCCGAGTGAAGCAGCGGAGTCGGTCACACCTGGTTATCTCGTCTCTTTCCTCGTGGCTAGGCTCAGGTTTACGTGATTACGCCCATCTCTTCTGTCCTCTGATCTTCAGTGTTGTTTTGATCTGAGGATACGTGATAATTGGGTGAAAGATTTATAGCCGGTTCCTTGTTTACATTGCCTTGGCACTTTAGCAAGGGTGCCAGATTGGATTGATTATGTATTAGACAACCACTATTGTCTTGATCATTTTAAATCTCTTGGTAAAAATTTGGAAGCCCAGATTCAGCATCAAAGCCCAATTAAGACAAAGGCACAAACAGTTGACTTTTGCATGCCCATCATGATTATTTATACATGATGAGGAGTCTGATAGGTCTAATCTGAGAGAGCAGCAGCTCTTCTGCACAGCAGAGACACTCTGCCCTGCTGCTCTCTCTCCTGCCACCCTGACTCCGTTTATTCCGTAATTCCTAACTCATGCTTCTTTATTCATGAAAGCTTTCTTTCTTTCTTTCTTTCTTTCTTTCTTTCTTTCTTCTTCTCCTTCTGCGTCTTCATGTTCCCCTCTCTAACTTTCTTGCTCTCCCTGATGTCTCTGCTTCTATCATGCTTTCTCTGTCCTCCATTTCAGATACTAAAGCCAAAGATAATATCTATAGAAAACCCCCTATCTACAAACAGCATGGTACAGTTCAATCTGGGTGATAACCAAGACTCTGTTTGCATGCTCTGTTGCATGACCAGTTTTCATGGCCTCCTGTTGCCATGGTATCCAGTGGCCTTTGACCTTTCCTTTGGTTCTGGGTTTCCATCTCAGAATGTGCAGTATTGCTCCATATCCCTAACCACATAAAACCACACATAAACAACAGGTATTTGTAAAAACTAATGTGAATCTATTTATGCATTGGCTTTAACTTATTTATTACTTCTTTCTGAGTGAAATCTTGACAGAGTAACACACAGTAACCAAACATTAACTAGGACCTCAATTCTCTCTGAAACTAAAATAGCTGACAGTCTTTAGGGTGGTGATACTGCTGTTACATCTGTGCTGATTTGGCTTTACCTGGCTATCTGACAGACTGCTTCTCTTTCATTTTCTCATTTCCGTTACTGCAAGGGAGTTCAGGTTATAGCACATGATGCCAAATTTCTGACATGGAAACAAACAAACAGCTTTGTGGTGTTTGCCCCTTCTCAACGGCTAGTCACTCACAGCATCTCTGGTGATCGTGTTTGTGTGGTTTTGACATCGAGGCATCGAAGAGTGTGTGTGTGTGTGTGTGTGTGTGTGTGTCATTGCACTCGAGAGTCTTTGGAGGGCCAGTGGAAGGTGTCTGTGCTATTTGTGGTGATTGTTGTAAGATTCATAACTTGCTGTTGCTGTTTGGTCAGAGTATGGCTCATCCAGTTTGTTTCATTGGTCATTGTTCCATTTTCTTCATTTATTTTTAGATTATTATTTATTTATTCTGTCCCATTTTGTCCTGGGTGTGGTAACCTGTGACATTATCCTAATATGCTTGTTGGTCTCCATGGTAACCTTAAAGGTGTGTTATAGGTTCATTCTTTAATTCTGAGAACACTGTTTGCTTTATGACTGGTGGCACTCTGTGGTGTTGGTGATACTTCTTATGTGTTTTGGATTTTGACTCGTTTCGTGTGGTGTCTTTAGTTTCTATGATTTGGTCCTGGAGAACCTTGCATGGTACTGATTTCTTCATTCAGAAGTATCAGTTTATATTTATTGCACTTTGCAAGAACTGTTGCCTCATATTTTTCTTCTTCACAGCCTCCAGGGGGTCTTGGCAAGATGGAGATGACCTCGATAGAAAGGTGGACCCTCGTTTTGTGCACACGTCTTTAATTCATCCTGTCACATACGTTCATTACAATTTTATAGAAATTTCTGTAATTTTATTGATTTTCCATCCTTGGAGTTCCACCAAACTTACTACATTCATTTAATCACCCATATATTTTAGTGTTTTCATTGAAATTCCTTCAGTCCTGACTACAATTTGGTTGTCTTTATAGACCAGAACTAGTTGGACAAATCTGAAGAGTGAAATGGATGGTCAGTCACCGAGCGTTGACCCTAGGACGTCCACCCACAGCCTGCCCACAGACATGACCCAGCCCAGTGAGTAAGCAATCTGCGTTCCCTTCAGGGGCACTGGACAATCACAGGCAATCTGACCCTTTTACCAGCCACTCAGGAAGGTCCCTTCCCAGGCAATGAAAAATCCTTAACTGAATTAGACCAATCTGCACACGTGCTATACTACATATTTCAGAGCCATAATCCACTTTTCTAACATACAATTAAGTCACTTTTGAGTCTATATTACTGGGTTCCCAGTGATATAGAATTAATTACCAGTATAATCATGATGGATTCCACAGGTGTGAACAGCAGCTCTGATCTGATTTGTTTATTTCCCTCTCCTGTTACAGATTTCTCATGCAATAAGTCTGCTTCTCTGCCAGGTTACGGCCGCAATGGCATCTACAAGGTAAGCAGCCCAGCAGATCTGGATCATAAACAGCTAAAGATGCTCCTCTTTTCTCCAAACCCAAACAAACAGTCTGTATGATGCGCAACTTCTAGCTACATCTGTTTCCAATTGCGCTTCCTGAGTGTGCGCCTCGGGTGTAGCAGCTGTGGTCACGTATGCTGTCTCTGGCTGCCTCTGTCTCAGTGATGAGGAATCCTCTTGGATTTGGGGTTTGATTTGACATGGCCAGCTGGGAGGTAGGGGAGGTGTGCTGTAATCACACATATGGATCACGATACAGACCCTGTAGCTCAATTAGAGATGTGGAGGGTGTGTGTGTGTGTGCGTGTGTGTGTGTGTGTATGTGTGTGTGTGTGTGTGTGTGTGTGTGTGTGTGTGTGAACTCTCTGGATGCTATTGGCTGCTTTGATGTGATATCTGGCTGCCACACAGAAGAGTGAAGTCACAGGCGCATCATCATTAAAGAGGAAATTAGGTGTGTCTGTCTCCATGAGGGCCAGTTGATGAGAGAATTAATCTTTATCAGTATTAGATCCATTATTCTTGCCATAATCAATGAGCCTGAAGAATGAAAGCAGAGTTTGAAGTTCGTCTCCTGTACACTAGGTGGCAGAAGTGTGCGTATATTACAGTAAACAAAGCATTCTGTGATCTTGGCCATTGAGACAGTGTTTCCCCACACTGAGTCCTTGAGTAACCTTGCTCTGCATGTTTTTAGTGTTTTCCCTTCTCTCAAGACACATGACTTGGCTTAGAATATAATTAACAAGCTTCTCATGAGTTTAAAGTATTCATGTGGGGGGATAGGGCTACTCCAGAACAGGCTCCATTAGAGGATGGTGGACCTTAGTCAGTCTGTGCTTTACCTAATTCAGCAAATTAATGTCTTCGTTATTGAAAAGATTAGCTTGAGTCAGATGGTACAGACATGAATCCGTACTAAGGACACAAGCTGAGCTCAGCTCTCTGGTGGTTAAACTTGCAGCCTGCTGATCTGAAGTGATCAGCCTGCACTACTTTCCTATTTAACACTTCTGTAAACCAAAAAGATAGCAAAAGTTGCAGTATGTAGAAGAGAAGGTTAGTCTCAACAGAATAAGAAAGTTCAGTCACCAAATAAAAAACATCCTGTTTTAAATTCAACTCTAACCTCAGGAAATGAAAGAGAAATATTTAGAGCTTAAACATTCTCTCTGTACTTCTTAGGGGGGCGATCTGGGAGAGGATGACCACGAGTCTGAGTGGGGTGCAATGAGAGGTCAGATACTGTGTATATATGTCTTGCTTGTGCAGAGTGTTAAATTCATGTTGTGCAACATGTTGGGGGACTGTGCTGAAAGAGGTGCAGACCTACATGTGTGTGTTATGTGTGTGTGTGTATTATTGAGACTGTATATGTTTACTCCTCATAATGCATCATAATGCATTAGTGGCCTTAAAATTTAATCTGTTGTTACAAGGCATCATGTAGTCCATTGACATATTTTCTGACTCAAGCTATTTTCTCAGAAGTATTTAAATGTTTATATATATATATATATATATATATATATATATATATATATATAAAACTGTATAGATAGATAGATAGATAGATAGATAGATAGATAGATAGATAGATGTATATACATTTTCCACTAATGAGGAACTTACAAATCCTGTCTTTCCTTCTACATATTCTGTCCTTCTGCAGAGTACAAGGTCAGTCTGTTTTTATGCAATGTACATGAGTTTATTTATATATACTTTGATACAAATGGGTCATATGAGCGAGTTCTAAAAATATTTATGCATGTGTACGTGTGTGCGTGTGTGTGTGTGTGTGTGTGTGTGTGTGTGTGTGTGTGTAGGTTTATCCATATGACGTGCTTTCTGTGACTCATAGAGTCAAAGTGAAGCTACCGCGTGATGTGGACCGTACAAGGCTAGAGGTGATGACTCTTGTCTCTCTATCACAGTCTCTCTGTCACTGCATTACCAGTCTGCCCCTCCCTGTCCTTCCTGTCCTCCCTGTCCTCCCTGTCCCTGTTCTTCTCATTTTCTCAATCTCTGTATGCCATGTCTCGATTTCTGTGTTCAGGATGTGTTCTGTGTTTCTGTATTAGGCTCCCTCTTACAAAGACATACAGCCTCCTCATTAACGATTAGTTCACAGGCTGTCCTGACAGCTTCTCCAGAATGTTCTACACGTGAAGCCCGAGGGATCAGTAAAGGATTTGCTGTAGGGAGCTCAATTCAAGACTTTTCAATTTTTAAACCTGTAACTCAGTAATCATCTCTCTTGCCTATAAACAGTAGTGGAATAGTGTGTATGATTTATGTGTGTGTGTGTGTGTGTGTCTATGTACATCTATGTCCACTTATGGATATGAGGAATTAGATTACCCATGGTTGTCAACAGTATTTACCAGATGTTAGCAAAGGGTTCTCAGGGGGTTTAATGAGGGCAGGGGGTGATTTGCAGCACCCTCAAACTGAATTGTAAACCTTGTGTTGTATATTTCCTAAATTCCCTAACTTACAATTCTGTAGTGCCTAGAATGACAGGGTTGTGAAACTATCTGCACGTTTGTGTTCACGTCTACACTCCACAGTTAAGATAGGGTAGGCCTTCATTTACAGTTTATTTTCATTATGAGCAATACTGTCAGTATCTCCCAGGAGGTGCTTACAGCATCCCAGCAGGAAGCTGTGTTACCAAAGCTAGGGGATTTGGCCAGTATTTCTAACCATAAGTCATCAGCACCCAGAAGTGTTATTCTGCAACACACAATGGAATGCGTGTATGTGGAGGACTCAGGGTATGATGAAAACCTCAGGCTTACAGGGTGTGAACATTCTCACACACACACACACACACACACACACACACACACACACACACACACACACGCACAAACACACACAAACACACGCACACAGGATATCTGTAACAACCCAACAGTTATAAGTTACATCTGTGGCTAGACGGGGCTGATTACTGCCATAACTTTGTCCCATTTCTTTAATCCACCGCGAGGCTTATTCCACGCAGTAGCTGCTAATGGATGGCAGATTCAACAGATGCCACTCTCCTGTTCCGCTTAGCTGCTGCACACCGGGCTGTTGGAGGACTTCACGGTGTGCTGGGTGTACTCTTCAGCTTTTCTGCCATTAGCTCAGCTGGAGTACTGCTATGATGGTTTTTCAAAACATATTAAGTGGCAATAATCAGACCCATCTATCCACAGATGTAACCTAAAACTATATAATAATGAGTGATAGAATGTGGAAAAGAAGTAGAATGTCTGCATACTTTAGTGTCTGTGTGTACTTTAGTACTTTAGTATGTGTCTATGTACTTTAGTATGTGTCTATGTACTTTAGTATGTGTTTAGTACTTAGCATGCATCTACATACTTTAGTGTCTGTATGTACTTTAGTACTTAGTATGTGTCTGCATACTTTAGTGTCTGTATGTACTTTAGTACATTATTATTTAGCTATATTTAATGTAAAGAAATGTAAATAACTTTTTTTTGTTTTTTTGTTTTGTAAAACATCTTGCAACTTCATAATTATATGTCTTTTTGTTGGTTTTTTGTAGGTTATCAGTATATTGCATTGTAAAGTAATGTAGTCTAGAATGTAATTTGTCATGTAAATTATAGTTTTGCCCTGTTTATGAGATTATTTGATTCAGTACACATTTAACCTTTAAGTGCTTGAAGTCTTTTAAGTATGTGTTCTGCTCTCTTTCAGAAGCACCTGTCACCGGAAGAGTTCTTCCGGGTGTTTGGGATGACCATCACACAGTTCGACCGCTTAGCTTTGTGGAAGAAGAATGACATGAAGAAGAAAGCGCATCTGTTCTAAATGCACCACACCTCCTGTGTACTGGCCCCCAGTGAACTGCCCCCCCCCCCCTGTGAACTGCCCAACCTGTGAACAGCCTCTGCAGAAGATAGAGATGAAGAGGAGTTTTCCTTATCCATCTGATTTGAGAGAAAAACATATATGCATTTCCATTCTTCTGCATATTTGGTGTCATGCAGAGTCCCGCTGAAGGAGAAACCAGTGTGCTGCACTTCTGCCATGCTGTAGACATGGCGTTAGCCACCTAGCTTTCTGTGTGAATCCAACACTGTAATCTGAATGGTTTTCTGGCAGGGTGGGGAACAGCATATGAACTGTGCATGACTCTTCCTCCCTCTACTCGCTTATCTTCCAGTCTGGCATCTCTACGTGAGAGAAATAGCTTTCAGTCCAGTTGTAATCCACTTTCTTTACTGTTTGATACCATGCCTGTAACTCTTTGTCTGACTCTGTGTTCGTGAAAGCCTTCTTTGTTTGTTTTTGTTCATGTTCTTCTAGTTCTTCTGCCCTTTCTCATTCCGTAAGGCTCTCCAGTACCTTTCACTGCCCTCTCATCCTCATTTGTGTCACTGTTGGAGTGACTCTGTACCTGAATTGCCTCATTCACGTCCTCTCACCCCCCCCCGCTCCCCTCATCTTGACCTGCCTCTCTTCTCTGCTTCCTCCGTGCGTGGTTCTCGTTTGCAGCTCAGAGTGCGATGTGATCTTGATCATGCTTGGTGCCGATCATGCTAACTGTTGCCAGACGTGTGGCTTCAGCATGCGTGAGCCAGACGCTCGGCCTCGGACGGCCAGGCCAACGGCTCAGATGTCTCTGGACTGACCCAGCGAAGCACCTCATTTGCCTTCTGCAAGCTCTCGCCATGCTTCTCCACCATGCCGTCTGCCAGCCCCAACATGACTCAGCAGTTAGCTTCCATGTAGCTGTGCTCCTTCCTTTCAAGTGTAGCCACTGTGAGATTCTGAGATTTATGGGGATAGATCAAAGTCAAGGCTAGTTAAAATGCTGAAGAAGTGGTCCTCATGCATTAATTCCCTCTAATTTAGTGTCATAAAATCAGATATTATCTAATGTTATTGCCACACACTGTAGCCTTTTTGATTATATTCTGCATAAAGCACTCAGAACATTGCTCCTCAGAGTATTTTTGTACTCTCTCTTCGTCTCATGCAAAGCTCATTACATTCTTTTCAACAATTTGCAGATGATTACAACACTGACTTTAGCATGGAGACACATGCCAAGGTTTTCTTTCTCTCTGTAGGATTTAGCTGCGCTAAGGTATGAAGCGTTCGTAAGGCATGTGGCGCAGTGACGTATCACGGAAAACCAAATATGACCGCGTGTTTTGCTTTCTCTGTTTGTCAGTAAATATGTGTGTATGTACAATGTATAAATATCTGAAGCAGTTGCTACGTCACTTTGTTGGCATGCACTGTATGCAGTTGAAGTTATATTAATCATAAATCAAATGGAATTGTACTCTCTGTGTGTTCACACACGAGTGGCTTGTTCTTGGCTTATTGATCCTGATTTATTGTAGTCTTTGTAAAACTTGTTTGTTGGTGCAGTATGAGGAAGGAATCCTCATTCTTCAGTCATTTGGTGTTCTACCGAAATCGATTTTTCAACCAAATTTAGCATGGGTTAAAAGGTTTGTGCATTTGGTCATGTATATTGTCATTATTGCAATGGAAGTAAAAGTAAGTAATTGTGATTTAACTAAGACACAGAGGTCATCCCAAGAAGGAGAGGCCTGTTCAGGAAAAGCCAACTTATGCAAAAAAATCCATGATTTGAAATTAAATCTTTCCTTAATTATACTATCTTAAAAGATATAAGAGATATATAAGGTAAATGTTTTATAGACACTTATTGTGTCTCTCATAAGACTCTTGTTTGATGTTGGGTCATCTTTTTTTCCTGCACAGCAAGGCGACGCTGTTGCATTTCTTTAACTTTCAATATGCACAGGCTCCATCCTGAATACATTTTTCATGCAGTTATATCTGGGCCCCGAGAAGTTCTCCACTTATAGTACATGTGTCTGTATGTTTTTTTTTCTGAGTGTATTTGTGTGCACATGCAAGCACTCTCATAACGGGAAGGCTTTCCCAATGGACCATGCTGGGTTGGGTTGCATGGAAATTCTGCATTAGTCTTATTTGAACAGCTGCAGGCATTTGTGTTTGTGTGTGTCAGCATCTGTCTCTGGGAGTGTGTCAGTCGATCAGACCAGATAAGTCGAGTGCAGATCTTTCATCTGCTTTGTGGCTGTTCTCTCCGGTCCTGGCCAACTGTAGATCTAATCACAGATCTGCTTGCTTTGGTCCAGTCAGTTTTATGATACTCTGGTTTGCTTTTGAATTTATTTGACTAAACTTTTCATTTAATAAAAACAAGTTCTGACTGTGTGAAAATGAGCTATTGGACAGTAAACTTTGAGAAAGCAGTTTGGAGGTGTCACTAAGTCTAGTGCAGCCACTATACTGATTAAGGTTCATACGCTGAAGTGGCTGAGTTTAGCCAAACCATAGTTTTTTTGTTCATATATTCAAAGCAGTGATTTTTTTCTTTAGTTTTTTTGTTTGTCGTTGTGAATGTAAAACAGAAGCTCAAAACACTGAGTTGCCAATCAATAGAGTGCTGTTTGATTCTTCTGTGCTCTGTATGAACTAACAAATACATATATAGGCCAACTATAGGCCAATTCCTTCATTTTGGTGCAGTTATGGGTGGGTTAAATCTGAATCTAAATATCACCATTTAAAACAATACTGTTACTTAGTCTTTATGGCATTTTCTGCTTTCAAGTTTGCAAAAAGTACTGATGTTCATCTTGCAATAAATGTTTCATTCAGCTATTCTGCCAGTATACCCTCAGTGCTTTTCTGAACAAAAGGTTTATATATATTTCAGGAATTCTATTACAGACATACCACCATGCAAAACTCATTTCATGGAGGTACAATTAATACTCCAACCTCCCCCCCAGTCCCACTTGTCTTTGTAGTTTCAAATATACATTTTGCAAGATTGATTGTGCTCAATTCTTTTATGCAGCATCACATAACTATAACTTGATGTGACACATCTTTATTAATAATGCACCTGTGCATCTTATTCTGTGAATCAGTTTGGTTGCAAGAAAATCTAGTGTGTGTGTGTGTGTGTGTGCACATGTTTATTTGCAGTGTTGGGAACATTACTTTAAAAATGTAATTAGTTAGTTACTACTTGTTCAAAAAAGTAACTGAGTTAGTAACTGAATTACTCTATAATAAAAGTAACTTGTTACCAGGGAAAGTAACTATTTGCATTACAGTAAAAAAAGTTATATGCCAATGAATAAGGATTTTTTGAAAAAGCAGTTTTCACAGTCAGTTGAAATGAGTAGATCAGAAAGGTGTTTAACTTTTGATATTTATTGCACATCAGACCAGTGCAGGATAAAATCCTTTAAAATCCCAAATCTTTGTATATAAAAACTAAAGTAAACAGTTACACTATATAAAGTGCATTTACATCTATCAAATTAAATTAAATTCTCTCAAACTGAGACAACTGGTTTGTTCACAACAGAAGTAAACTTAACAATAAAACCTCTATTCTTAATTAAATAAATCAAATACCCAGCCTGGTAGACATTCAGGAACTTCAAGTATTTTCTTAAATAATGTTTATATCGCCACCTTGAAAATGGTATTTTTTCAAGTTTTTCTTTGGTTTGCTCCTGACTCGCCATTTCTGCCACTTCTCCATTTGTGTCGTGTGTCACTGGTGTGCTTCGGCACGTGTGTAACAACACTGGCTCTGATTGGCTACCATAACGCTGCCTTAGCCAATCGCTTACTGACTTGTTAAGTTAAGCAGGTGTTACACAGAGAACTGTGACCTATTGAGATCTGTTACTCCTCAGTGCTGAAAGATAATTGAAACATTTATGAAATACTTGTAATGTAACTTGCCATTGCAATAACTGGCCTCAAATTGTCCTATGGTTGTTTTAGAACATGGCAGATTCTTTCCTTGATGGAGATTTGTCGGTGAATTCCTTCATTGAAGCTTACCAGAACAAGAGGATGCTGGCTCATTTGCGGCGTGTGAAGATTGACAAGCTGCAGGAGATGGTGCTCAAACACTTCCAGATGCTGCAAGCTTCTACTAATAAGCCTCTGCAACCTCATAATGCCAACTCCCCAGTGCCCATCCACAACCAGGCCAACGGCTCCCCAGTTCCTGCGAGACCACCACCAACCTATCCAACAGGGCAGCAACCAGGCTTGCCATACCCAGCAGCTCTCTACCTTTCTGTCCCCATTCCCTCTATGGTGCCATTAGTGCCAAGCCCACTTCTACAACAGCATTCACCAGCGCTCTACCCCCAAGGACAGGCTTTATCGTGCAGTAATGCACTTTAAGTGTTCTCCCTTTCCTTTGATGGAAATTTATAAACCGGGCGTTTTCCAAAAGCACTTTGATCACACAGCTTTGGGTATCTTACCCTTAGTGATGAGAGATGGTGTACTATGAACTATTCTTGCTTATTTACTGACATCTGCAGTTAGTATGTTTTTCAGGGGTAAATTGCAGTAAATTAATTTTTCAACATATTCCTAAAATGGGCCTGTCGGGTACAATGTAATTTTATATAATTCTCTTATGAAAATTACTCCACACTAAAATGTAGACAGACGGATAAAAAAAAAAAAAAAAAAAACCCAACAAAATCAAAACACATCAGATACATATTCTTTTGCGATATTAACCAGCTAAAACTTGATGGCACTTATGGTGATGGAAATCACATGTAAAGTATGACCGTATAATTGTCAGAGAACATGTATGATGCAGTGTTGAAAAATGTGTTACTGGATCATATTCAAATTGAAGAGTTGAGAATATTTTTTTGTGTGCAAGGAAACGGATTAGGTTTCAGTTAAACATTTTGGATTATTGGGTGGAACTGACCAGCAACCAAAGATATTTCCTTTTGCTCATTGTTACTCCACAATTTTTTAATGTAATATAGTGATCTAAACACCCTGAAATCTCGACTTATTACAATACTGATCCAATTGGTTATCTGATCTGTCTTAAATATAAACTTGAAATGTTTCATATTTTAATCATAAACCAAATCATGCTATTTGTTTTTGAAAATTGATGCCTATGAAACTGTTCTTGCTAAACCTTAAGAATTACATGACCTGTAATCTTGTACAATGACATTTCTGCTATGCAGACGTTTTGAACTTCTCCATTGATTTTCAATTCAAGCCAGATAGAACACAAGGTGCATGTACAAGCAATGAAGTCATGACAAAAGCTGTTCCATTCAATGTTTAATGTACCATATACCAGAGAAGATACAGGCAGGTATTTTATCAAAATACTTACAGAAACTACTAGTATAGAAATCAACTACCATCATGTTGGGATGTGAAACTTCCATAGCTTTGCCTAATAAGAATTAATATGGATGAGTGAAGCCCTGTTAGATTCAAAGAACAGCCATAACTCAAGTGTGCCTTGCAGTGAAGTCGTCTTTCCCCCCACCATTGTTCCCTATAGAACTTGAGATCTGTCTCAATACACTAATGGTGAGAATCATCCTAGTATAATGCATGCTATTAGTCCATGTGAAAAGTATGTTGTAAATTTTAAGGTAACTTTTTTTTTTAAAGAAAAGCTAGATCAGACTAGACTAAATTCACTTACACAGCCATCCACACATGCCAAAAACCTCAATATTATGTTTAATGAAACAGGCTTATTAAAATATGCATTAGGAAAAGAGACCTTCTACTAATGTAATTGTTTAATTTCAAATTCACATTAAGAAGCAAAGAAAGCAATGAACATTTTTATTAATAAAGATTGAACACCTAAACAAACTAACATTTCCATGTCAAATTCTACTCCTCTCCTTCCTCTGCCTCTCCTTCAACCGAGTCGACACCCACCTCCTCATAATCTTTCTCCAGAGCAGCCAAATCTTCACGTGCCTCAGAAAACTCTCCTTCCTCCATCCCCTCTCCAACATACCAATGCACAAAAGCTCTCTTTGCATACATCAGATCAAACTTGTGATCGAGGCGGGCCCAGGCCTCAGCAATAGCAGTGGTGTTGCTCAGCATGCAGACCGCCCTCTGGACTTTGGCAAGGTCGCCCCCAGGAACCGCAGTTGGTGGCTGGTAATTGATCCCAACCTGGTAACATCAGCAGTGTTTGTTAACAATTCTATGCAACTTTCAGAAATAAACACAATGACAGCCTCCTCATTCAAAAATAGAAACACATCTGTTATCAAACATTTTGTAATTGGCAATGACAGCTTCACTAGTGGACCTCCTAAAACAAATTTACCTTGAAGCCTGTGGGGCACCAGTCAACAAACTGAATGGTCCTCTTGGTCTTGATGGTCACGATGGCAGCATTGACGTCTTTAGGAACGACATCACCACGGTACAGCATGCAACAGGCCATATACTTTCCATGACGAGGGTCACACTTGACCATCTGATTGGCAGGCTCAAAGCAAGCGTTGGTAATTTCCCCAACAGAGAGCTGCTCATGGTACGCTTTCTCCGCAGAGATGACTGGCGCGTATGTGACAAGTGGGAAGTGGATTCGTGGATAAGGGACTAGGTTGGTCTGGAACTCCGTCAAGTCAACATTGAGGGCGCCATCGAAGCGAAGTGAGGCCGTGATGGAAGAGACGATCTGACCGATGAGCCTGTTGAGGTTGGTGTATGTGGGCCGATCAATGTCCAGGTTACGGCGGCAGATGTCGTAGATGGCCTCGTTGTCCACCATGAAAGCGCAGTCGGAGTGCTCAAGTGTGGTGTGAGTGGTCAGGATGGAATTGTAGGGCTCTACTACTGCTGTGGAAACCTAAAAGGTGAAGGTCATCATATTTGCACATACCACAAATGTCAAACAATGTTGCTTCCAAAGTAAATGCAAAACTACATTTAAAGAAACTTATTATATATATATATATATATATATATATATATATATATATATATATATATATATATATATATATATATATATATATATACTTCATAAATATATAAAGCAGTTTTAAACACAATCAACAAATATGCACGTTTCCTGATGTGAATGCTGCCTGATACCTGAGGTGCAGGGTAAATAGCAAATTCAAGTTTGGATTTCTTGCCGTAGTCTACCGACAGTCTCTCCATCAAGAGGGAGGCGAAGCCTGAGCCCGTACCACCCCCAAAGCTGTGGAATATGAGGAAGCCCTGGAGCCCGGTGCACTGATCACACTAACAATGTTCAATGGAGGATACAGGGAGAAGGTGCAGAATGCAATTTTAAAGTCACACTTTGGAGGACACAACATGTCTTCTAGAATGTCATGAGTGAAGAAATGAATCTTACCAGTTTACGAACGCGATCAAGTACCAGGTCAATAATTTCTTTACCAATGGTGTAGTGGCCTCTCGCATAATTGTTGGCAGCATCCTCCTTCCCAGTGATAAGCTGCTCAGGGTGAAACAGCTGCCTGTAGGTACCTGTGCGAACCTCATCTTTAAATGGAGAAAAAGCAAAGCCATGCTTTTACATTGTCATATACATACTGTACATATAAACACACACACACACAAACACACACACACTCTTAATTCAGAAGCACTTTACTTGCACAGCTGATGAAGGACCTCTGTCACACACACACACGTGTGTGTGTGTAACCCTAACCCTAATTTAAAAGTATTAAAAAACCTTAATCGCTATTTTGGGGGTATTGAATTTTCATTGATATTTTAACTTTGCCAAAACAACAAACAATATGCATTAATATTTATTTTCCTCCCTGCAACTATTAAAAATAGCATGACGCCGTCACCTGTAAAGCATCTAGAGACAACCAAAATCACTAATGGCACTAGGATTATTAATGGCCCAACTGATCAAGTCCAATAACTGCAATGCGCGGAGCTCAGACTAAGAGGTTGGTGTTGATGCTCCAAAGGTGTTTGTTTATTGTGAAATAAGGAACATACCACACATGTGGCTACAGATGCTACATTTATACATAAACATCACATAACCACCGTCCCAGCGGGACGAGATAATGTATATCGATCTAGACATAAAAAAAACTCAAGAGTTGATGAAAACTAAAGAGTCATTAGAATGCAAAACAAACGCATTGAGGCACATGTCATAAATACTGTGTTTATTGTTATTTATTATTCACCAGTTTAAATCAAGTTGTCCTAGGTGATGAATAGCTAAGAGTTAGGCTACTTGTTTCTTGTCATGACCAAAGTTATATTTTAGTATATCTAGCTCTGGTTGAATTTATTCTTTTGACCTTTGTTACTGTATCAGAGTTCTGTTGTATGGTTGGGTTTTAAAGATTAAACTGCAAATTACATTAATTTTGTAAATTAAAGATCTGTTGCTGATTGCAACTTAAAGTGGCGAAACATTTTGGGAAGGTCTTTAAAAGGTATTGAATTTAACTTCAGTATTTCTGCAAATACCCTGTTGTTGTATTCATAAACTGCCACCTCGCTACCTTCTGCCATTTTTTCTCTGCTCCGAACGCCTCTGCTGCTCCAGAAGAATTATGGGATAAGACTAGGGTTGCAATGGTATGAGATTTTCACGGTATGATAACCGTCTCAGGAAATACCGCGGTATCACGGTATCACAGTTTGTTACATATATTATTAAAAGATACACTGACCCTTAAAGAAATTGCAACAAAAGTTTTTTTTTGTTCAATGAACTATTTATTGTAGAAACCTGGAACTATTGTAGGCCTATACTGTTACGGTGACAGTCCTGGACCCTTCCCTGTGGGCGTGCCGCTATGTTGTCTGCGTGCTGTTATGTCCATATAAGTAGTTCCGTGGGTGTGGGTTGTCCGTGAGCGTGTTCGTAGTATCACCTGTGCCTTGTCTCGAGATCACGAGGGTCTGTGTTAATCACCTATATAATGTGCGTTCGCGCAGTGTCTTGTGCTCGTCTTTGTCTAAAGTTTTGTGTCTGCGTGAGTGTGAACTGTGTGCTGCTCGCGCTCCGCCCAGAGCTTCACGTCAGTCTTAATAAATCGTTGTATGTTCACCTTCAACGTCGTGGTGCCTGCCTCCTTCACCCTGTCGTTACAGAAAGACGAGCCATAAAGATGCCGGGTTACACATCTGCGCGCAAGAAAAAGAAGAAGATGGCGAAACACCACCACTCTTCTTCCCCTGCACGCCACCTCGACACCCCCGTCCCAGTAGGGGTGAAGCAGCAGGATCCGGTTTGTGAGTACCTGCTGCGTCAGGCTCTGGCGGCCGAAAGCGAGGAAGGGGCCGAAGTTTTCCGGCTGGCCGCACAGAGGGTGTGGGAGGGGAGTCACTGCTCTCCACCCCCGGCGTACCCTGAGGAGGATTTGAGAGAGGACCCTGCTACGGTGGGAAAGAAGGCGGCAGCCCAACGCCGTCTGAGTGCTCCGTTCCCACCATCTGCTACGGCGAGGAGGAAGACAGCCTCTCTGTCAGCTCCGAAGAGACCGTTAGGTCGGAGAAGGGGTGCTCTGACAGAGAGAAGGTCGCTTGTGCTCCCTCGGAGGGGAGCGAGATGAGCTGGTCGCGCTATCCTGACTCCGAGGAGCCGATGGCTGTGGACCAGGAGCTCTCCGAGGAAGAGGAGATGGAGAGGGCAGGGGACGAGAAACCGCTACCCCGAGAGGTACGAGGGGAGACTGGCTTTGCCAGCGGCCAGGAGTGGAGGTTGGGGTCTCCGACAGGGGCTCCTCGAACCGCCACCGGTTCGCGGCAAAAGACAGGACCTCCAGTGGTGTCCAGAAGAGCGGCCAGAACGCCGCCTCGTAGGGCCGTCAGCGTGCGGCGAAAGAGGGTTCCTCCGGTGGCGCCTGGAGGCGCGGCAGAAACGCTGCGACCACCGCAACTCCACCGGGGGAGACGGCTCTCGGAGGCTCGTGATCCCGTCGGCTCCGGACCTGCCCGTCGGTGTAGGTTCGGGGCTTTCCAGCTGCGCGGGACGCTCCGGGAGTAGCGAGCCCCTGGCGGGGGGTTCTGTTACGGTGACAGTCCCGGACCCTTCCCTGTGGGCGTGCCGCTATGTTGTCTGCGTGCTGTTATGTCCATATAAGTAGTTCCGTGGGTGTGGGTTGTCCGTGAGCGTGTTCGTAGTATCACCTGTGCCTTGTCTCGAGATCACGAGGGTCTGTGTTAATCACCTATATAATGTGCGTTCGCGCAGTGTCTTGTGCTCGTCTTTGTCTAAAGTTTCATGTCTGCGTGAGTGTGAACTGTGTGCTGCTCGCGCTCCGCCCGGAGCTTCACGTCAGTCTTAATAAATCGTTGTATGTTCACCTTCAACGTCGTGGTGCCTGCCTCTTCACCCCGTCGTTACATATACAAAATGTCTCCTTTAAAAAAAAAAAGCTGTACACCTGTTTATAAATACTGCAAAATTAGAGATTTAAGTTTAATTTAATATCCGATACACTGAGCCTGGGTCAGTGTCTAATCAACAACTGTTGTAAACGTCCGTTTTACTGCCAAGTTGGAATATAACCAGAAAGAGAGGATTTATTTCTGACATGATCCTCACAATAGAGATTTCCATTTTAAGGCTTTCACATAGAGTCTGGTTTTAACATATGAAAAACAGGCACGTCAGAATTTGAAAATGAAATCATATAAATTAATGGCGTCTTTCACATCCAGTGAAAGCAAATACCTTAAAAAGCTAGGTTTATACTTTCACGAGTGACCATAACACGCGACTCCGCACACCTTGCGCGAACCTCCGCGAACACCCCTCAAAACAGGGGAAGGAACATTTACTTGACGAATTTTAATGTTGCTTTGTGTTTCAGGTTTGAAAAGTGCTGAAATTTAGGCTAAAGTACTTGAAAATGCTTGAAATTGTAACTACTTTGTTTCACAACAAATATCTGTCTGACTGAACAGTTCTCTTGTATTACGTTAACAAATACGAGCCTCTTGTAATTCCAGGACGAAACATGAGAGAACGTGAAGACGGTAAGATTGGTCATTTTGAAAATAAACAACCAATAAATAATAATAACAACATTTTATTTGTAAAGCGCCTTTCTGGACACCCAAGGACACTGTACAACACAAGAAAAATAAGATACAATTAAAATACAAATAAATATGCATAAAAATACAATATAACATAAATATCTAAAAATCTCATCCATATGCTAATTTAAAAAGATTAGTTTTAAGTCCTGTTTTTAAAATATCTATAGATGTACAAGCCCGCATTTCATCAGGGAGCCCATTCCATAGCATTGTACCCGCGACACAGAATGCTCTTTTCCCAGTGGAACTTAACTTATAGGGCGGAACCACAAGCAAGTGTTGGCTTGACGATCCAAGTGTACGCATCGGGGAGTATGGCTGGAGTAACCTACTTAAGTAGGAAGGAGCAAGGTCATGCAGGAATTTAAAAACCAACATGAGCAGTTTGTACTGGATGCGATACTGCACTGGAAGCCAATGAAGGTGACACAGAACCGGGGTAATATGCTCTCAAGATCTTTTATGGGTAAGCACCCTTGCAGCTGAATTCTGCACATACTGCAGCTTGCTCAAAGCCCGCGCAGGGAGGCCATACAACAGAGCATTGGAGTAATCCAGTCGGCATGTGACAAACGCATGGATCAAGGTCTCAGCAGCAGCAAAAGAAAGGAAAGGGAGAATCCGAGAAATACTCCTAAGGTATTGCCCTACATGTATTGCCCTACATGTATTTTTGATGTGTGACTCAAAAGATAACGTAGAGTCAAATAATGTGATTAAAAGCGAATTATTTTGAATAATTTCAAGTATATGTATAAGTATTTAACTTAATTAAGTTTAACGTGCTGGGAAATATTGAAATGGACCTTGAAAGTGACGTACAAGTGCTTTAATTCCACCTTTTAAAGGTGTATGAACTAGGGATGCAAATGATTAATCGACTTTCGATTAATTGTCGATCAAGAGGTTAGTCGATCAAAATGTATTAATCACGATTAATCGTTAGAGCGCGCTACTGTAGTAACTTGAACAGAGCGTAAGAACGAGAAGTGAACACGTGTCGCGAAAGACCAGAGTGGAAAACAAAATGAAGCGGGCGAAAAGACGTGCGGTGTGGGACCATTTTGAAGCGGGTTCGGGAAACAAGACAGAAACTGCGTAATCCAGAAAATCCCGATGAGGGAAACTTTATTTTCCACGCAACTCAAACAATAGCACCGTTCTCTCTCCGCTCCCCCAGTGTCACTTAGGACCAAGTGCCTGTCTGTTAGGGAATTCGCTGCGAGGAGTAGTACTCGCTACAATTTCAACATTGTTAATTTAGGCAAAGAAGTCAAATATTCTCTGTGTAATGCGGTATTGAAGTACAACAATTCCACTAGCTCACTCAATTATCATTTGAACACCGTGCAGCTGTCCTGCATATCACCACTGCACCTGGTCAACCTAAAATCACAGCTACACTTGGAAGGCGAGCGTTTTCGAAGCTCGCTACGAATAAAGAAGAGTGAGCTAAAAACAAAGCTAGCTACTGCTACTGCTGTAGCACTTACAACAGATTGTTGGACGGCTCTAACAACAGAAAGTTACATTACCGTGACGTGCCACTACACTGACGAGAACTGGCAGCTAAAATCTGCAGTGCTGATTACGACGAACATGTCGGATAGACACACCGCTGACAATTTAGCTGACAAGCTCAATGATGTTGTGGAGACTTGGGCACTCTCCGGTCGTGTTACAGCGTGTGTTCACTACAACGCTAGAAACATTGTCCAAGCATAGGCTCAATAATATTCTGTTTGGCTCTCTATTTAATTTCTTTTTTTGTCTAATGTCTAATGTTTCAAATGCAAGAACGGAGCCAGTCCTTAATTTATTCCTTTTTAAATGAAAGAATGTATTTTGTTATACCATAAAAATTTCCTAATGCAATTACTTAAGCAATATATAATACAATATACTTATCATAATATAATATATACTTTTTGAACAAAGTGAACCATTTAGCTGATATTTTTAAAGGCCCTATTGAAACACTGAAATTCAGGTGAAAAACGCCGCTTATCGATTAATCGAAAGTCGATCGATAAGATCAATCAACTAACGATTAATGAATTAATCGATAATTTGCATCCCTAGTATGAACCCGGCAAACATGACTTTGTTCGCTGCGCTGAGATGAGGCACGCGCGAAGTTACAAATTTCAAGAGCTGCACGACCTCGCGAATCGACTGCGCGCGAGACCCTGGCGCACGGCTAGCCAACGCGATTACGTCATTTTCGCCACTGATTTTAGTTTAGCCCTTTTTTTTGTTAAAAAATTGTTAAGTCTGATGCACTTTCTGCCATTCTCACCGCTGTGTAGCTGAACTGGAGCGGAGTTGCGCACGCGCGGGTGAGTTTCTCAGCTGGCTTGCCTTTTACCAGTAATAAGCAAACGCACACGGTATGATAACCGTGCATTTTAATACCGTGAAACCGGTTACCGCTGAAACCCTAGATAAGACAGTGTGCCGCAATCGCATATTTCAAAATGGCACCCGATTCAGCAAGCCATCCAGGTACTTTTTGCTTAATGTTTAATGCCTACTGTCTATTCAGTAGCCTACTGCTTTGACATACTGAATAGGAGGAAAGTATGCATTTCGGATGGAGCAATAGTCTCACTTAAAAATATATATATACGTGAAGGAAGCTATTAGCTTGGTTGGTCCTACTGTCGGCCATGTCCCATCTGCCACTTCCATGTACTGCATATTTTCTGTGTCTTATTGCCAATACCATTGCGAATTTTCAAACATTTTAAGATAGGAGGGTTTTAGAATGTGGTGGCCGATATTTAGGACATCCATGTTTTCTCGCGATAATAGCAGCAAATTAACCAAAATATTACGGAAAGAATTTCTCATTAAGTCAAATGAGTTTTGGGCATTAATATACACATATCACATATGTGTAGTAAAATACTTTTTTAGTTAACTTAAAATGTTGGCCAATAATTGGGCTACTACAGAGTCAAATATAAAAAGATATAAAAGAGTTTAAAACGCCAAAGAATATTTAGTTTGATTAAGTCCAAATTTGAAGGTCTTCAACTTCATTCAATCCAATTAGCTAAACTAGCTAGCTAGCATAGTTTGCTAACGTGAGGAGATTTAGTTATAGCTAGTCAGTCAAATATCAAACTGAGCCACTTACCGAAAGACCTTGAATCTAAAGGTCTGTTAAAACAACTTACTGCTGAACATGACATTAATTAAAATGTCAAGTGTTAACCCACACTTAAGGTAAAAACGAAGTTCACTACTGCTGTCAAGTGAAGTTTAAGAATTATGCTGTCGAAAGCATTTACGAAATCTAGATGTCAATCACTTCATAGACACATCCCTTTATGTAACACCTGTAAAAGCTGTTTATTGTAATGAAAAACAATGGTAGAGATAGTAACGGAAGGGGATTTGACAGCCCCAAAAACTTTGATCTCTCTCTCCAATAAAATTTTTAAAATATATATAGTGGCAGCGCAATACTCGTTTTTAGACGGATGTCCTTCATCTGCTGTGCAAGCACATATAGGTATCTTTGGATTTATATAGACTGAAAACCTTAAAACAATAGGAATATTGATGCATAAATTTTTTTTTATAAATAGTTTTTTATATTTATTTTTTATATATTTAGTTTTTATAATATTTTAATACTATTTAAAAAATGTATGCACGTAAGTTATCCTTACCAACAACGGTTGGTTCAAGATCAACGAACACCGCTCTGGGCACATGCTTCCCCGCGCCCGTCTCGCTGAAAAACGTGTTATAGGAGTCATCTCCTCCTCCGATGGTTTTATCACTTGGCATTTGGCCATCGGGCTGTATACCATGTTCAAGACAATACAATTCCCAGCAAGCATTCCCTATTTGTACGCCTGCCTGCCCCACGTGGATCGAAATGCATTCGCGCTGTTTGGAGGGAGGCAAAAATGTTCATTTATAGTCCAACAAGCAGGTTAGATACTACATAACTAGTTAACGTTATCTTGCCAGCTATCTTATCTTGTTTAAATAGCTTTTCATTCCTCACCTGGCTTATATAGCTAGAGTTAGCTAACTAAAGCTACCCAAATTTAATATAGTGGTTAAATTAGCAATGCCTTATGCTTGGATAAAACTTGGGAGCTAACTAGGGTCGCTAGCGAAACCACTCATAAGTTTACAATCTAAAGCTAGGTTAGCATAAATACGTTGATAGCAACCTTATATTAGCTAAATAACCTGTCTGTACAAAATTCATAACTTACCATTTTTATAGCTTTTGGTTGGAGTCACAGTCGTCGTCTAAAAGTTAAAATTTGAATTTGTCTGATAATATTGGTCGATATGGTTGAATAAATGGAATTAACGTTATTAAATGTTTGCGTTGTAAATTTCAACGTGTTACTGCCAATTTTGAACTAAATGTTGGAGTCATGCAAACGTTATTAAAGAGCAACGGTTGAACTAGCCACGCCCACAATAAAATGCATTGTCCTGCTTCATGAAACATAAAGTACATTTGTTCGATGCTTGTCATTGGTTGATTTGTCATTTTAACGTAAACGTCACCTTAACTATATGGTGTGCGCGTGAACAGAAAAGCGCATTTTTTTATTTCAAAAACTAATTTGTGGGTTAGCCGTTAGCTGTTTTGATGGAATGCTAGAGATCTGGTTAATCTGTTGCCAAACGCCAGACGACTTCAAAATATTTCCTAAAATCTTGTATTGATTTAAATTAGCCAGAACATATTAAATCAGAACCAATTCGGTTCATAATATTTAACAACAGTAATTAATTGTGATATCATCAACATGCAGTTGGTCTTGGATATCTAGCTAGCTGGGTAGCAAGCAATGTCATCCAGGCGTCCAATATAATAACTAAGGATAGCTATAATTTTGTCATTTAAAAAAAATGTGTTTACTGACATTTTGACTTAACGTCAGGCCCTAACAGTTCGGTGTCCTCTACTACTGAACCCTTTCAAAAACTACTCTGAGGATCTTTGAGTTTATGTCAGATCATACACTTGCTAAGAACAAACAAAGGTTCTGCACTCTACAGCCTATAAGTCCCACTGATATTTTTTCCAGGAAAGCAGAGAGTGCCTCTCACCTATTACCTATAAATGCTACAAGTACAAATGCCCAAAGTTAAGAAGCGCTTCACAGTGCTGTTGTACTCTTTAGAATGAGTGGCTGTGTAGGAGACCTTAGTCCTAAGCAGGCTGAAGCTCTGGAACAGGTGATCATTTTGCAGCACATGAAATTACACATTAAACTCCAAAAACTGCTAATCTAATGAAGCATAATTTCAGCATGAACCCCAGTGCACTGTCCTGCTTTGAAAACGTTTTTTTTTTGTTGTAGTTTTGTGAGAAGATTGGAAGATTGGAGGTGTATATTCCAATAGTCAAAGCGACCATTATCTGCTTTGCTGGCTTCGGGGTGAGAAATTAACTTATTTTGAATTAATTCATTTATACATTAATCATTTGAAATGGAGATATAGACTAAGAAGTATACCAGTCTTTTGTGTATTTTGTAACTTGCATTCATGAAATTTCTTATCCATGTGTGACATTGAACTTACTTTTTGCAGATTTAGCCTACATAAATTGAAGCATATAGGCTCTATTCTAGTAGCCTGTCATTCAGTCTTGAATACCCAGAAAAATAAGAATAAATATTCTTGAAGCTTTGCTTCTTTTTTATTTTGCATTCTAATGTGTAATAAAACAAAAATGTCAATGGCTTCATATCCTGTTTCTTATATTGATACCTATAAACACACTGTGTGTGTGTGTGTGTGTGTGTGTGTGTGTGTGTGTGTGTGTGTGTGTGTGTGTGTGTGTGTGTGTGTGTGTGTGTGTGAGTTAGTGAGTTAGTGAGTGATTATAAATGTCCTATCTATATGTTTGCTTAATTGCACATTGGAACTGGTTAAACGCAATTTCAAACTTCTGTGTTAACCTTGTTACATAGATTTTTGACAATAAAGTTCTCTTGAATCTTGAAAAAGATGTTCTTTCAAAGGAATGACACTGAATGCGGTGAGCCAGCTTGCTTTTCCTGTGCAACACATTTGAAATCATAAATGGTGTGTGCTGCTTTAAAATCAGAGCACCATCTATTTATTGACTACCAGGATAGATAAGTATTTTTTTTAGCTTTGTCAGAGTGGTCAGTCCCAACAATTTCTATGTGGTCTCAGTAATGCATGCCTTTCCCTATATTTTCACTACTGCTAGGGGTTTGTGATGTTTTGATAATATCAGGGTCTCAGTGTAATACAAATCTAACCATGTTGCATACTGAGCATTATTCCGTGTGTGTGTGATATAAAATGATTTTGGAGACATAGAAGATTATGTGTGCTGTAAACTAATATAAAAAACATCAACTGCCATTTTATTTCCTTGTACCTAAACATTTGCTCTTCACTTCCCCCACCCAATGGCAATTTTAAGCCAATCAAAAGTTGGCAGGCAAATGCAAATCAAATACTTTTGAAAGTATAGGTGGTGAGACTAATGGAATAGGAGTGTCCAGTTTGGTCTTGCTGAGAGGTGGTAACCCTACTGTGTTGTACAGACAGCAAGATCTATAGCTAGCTCCATTGTTTACCATCATATACCATCATATACCAGTGATCTCCATACTTAGCACTTTGTACCATTCATTTGATGTCCCCTAACCACTACCCTCAAATGTATGTACAAAGTAATTTTAGATAGATATATGACTTTATTAATATCAATGTGTTCAGAAAGTCATCTGCCTATGCAATCTCCTGGACCGGACCGTTCACGCCTCCATCTCTCTCCTATTGGTTACTTTGCAGTCTGGCTCGCTGTAAGATAGGCTGATCTAGCTGGCAATCTCTACCCTGTTTGACAGCTTGTGGTGGTCGGTAGGGTAGCGGTCCACTAAGAACAAACTGCTGGGACGGAGGTCCTGTATAGCAGTGGAGACTTTTTGCTCCCATCTGCCGAGCTTCGTGGGTCCCAAACCCAGAAATAAAATGCCAACAAACAGCGGGAAAGGTAAGGAGTATAAGGCGACTACTATGACAGTAAATCTACAGCACGTAAAGGAAACACATTTTGTGTTGATTGCCTCGCGGTTAGCAATAGAAAAAAATCCCATCTTGTTAAATGTACAGGACATGTCTTCTACTAGAGCTTTGATTCCCGCAGAAGTTGCATTGGCCAGGAAAGCGGAGTTAAAATGAGTTCCCAACGAAACTGCCTTATAATCTCGTCTCTGGGCATGAGGGGTGAAACAGATTTACTTAATATTGTTCACGAGTTGTTCATTGAAACAACAACATCCATATGCTGCCATGTGTACAGCATTAAAGTCAGATTTATCATTTCACTCTCCTACAAATTTCTGGCGGCCTCGGCGTCGTTTAGAAAGCGGCGTGAACACAAAGGAACACGAGGCGACGCGCGCGAGTGTCAGGAGCAGCCCGTAGTGCGCTCGAGCGTCCTCTGGGTTGGGCGGGGGCGCGCAGCCAGAGTCCCGTGGTTTAACATGAGGAGTCCGTGGGCTCAGCTGGCGCCGGGAGCCTTGCTGGGTCGTGGATTATCCCGAGGGGTGGGGCTTTGCTGGAAGGAGATACACGGCACAAAAGCACAGGGCAAATGCTACCTTAAAAAGTGGATATGGCTACAGAACTGATCCAGTAAATCTACTACAGTGGGCACTGGATTGTATTAATTACTGACAAAACTGTGAAGAATAATTTATTGTATTTGGTTTGCGTTTGCTAGGGTGAAACATGATTTGGAGACAGTAACACCCACTCAGGAGAAATGTGTACGATTCACCTTCCTTGTTTATGCATCTTATTATTATTATTTTTTGCGCAAGACACAGATTTGTTTGTCCTTCTTATACTGGTGTTTAGATTTATGCGAACAATTGACAATGGGACAGAAAGAAAAACACTGCTGTTTGTCGCTGGCTTGGTAATTCTGGACACTCAGGTAGTAACACTGGGAACAAGGAGCAGGAGAGAAGCCAACCAGTCCTGCATCTCATGTCGCATTAGTGAGACCTCCTCACAATGGTTGGACCAGGTCGAAATAGTGGAAGGAATGTGCTGAAGCATGCCAAATTCAACTCTAGGCCAGGAATATGATCCCTTTTGGATAAACACAGATAAGAATGCGGACAAAGCTGAGTTTAAGAGGAGCCTCTTCCATCATTGGCCAGCTCACAATATTGATAGCTGTTACCTAGGATTGCAAAATTTTACATTTTTATTTTATTTTTTGCAAAGAAAGAACAGAGCACATTTTATGTTTTATGCACCCTATGGTTGTGTTTATTCAGATGTTAAAGGCAAAGACTTTTAGATAAGGGCTGTCAGTATGGGAAGTTATGATGTGTAATATTCCAAAGTTTCAGAGCTGTTCATTTGGGACTGGTCTGCTGGTCTTTACCCTTGCTCTCTGTTATGCTGAACCATGTTACCACAACTATATGAGCTTTGTTTCAAATGAAGCACTCTGACCTGCTACCACAACATCTACACAATGTTATTCTGGAGTCATCAGGGCACAGGTGGGGCACACATAGATGCTCAGACCTGCTAGCATGCGTTTGCATGCTTGTATGTGCCTCATTTCAGCCGTTCTATGAAGAGCCCGCATGCAGTCAGATTAGCTCCAGAGTGCATGGCTGTGGATCGCAATGCAGGGCCCTGACATTACACCCATAATGGATATTGGACGTTACAAAAACGTCTTTGTCTCAGTGATGCAAGATTCTACAAGGAATAACTGTTGCTATCAAATCCTTATGGAAGCAGATAGCCTAGCCCCAGGCCTGATTTGACCAAAACAGATCTGCATGATTTTGGCTGTAATGACATCACTATGAGATATCTGGGCCTGTATTTTTGCAGCTTGTGTGTGTGGTGTGGGTGTGAATCCATTTAAAGGAAATCTCAGTCTGAGGGATTTTACTTAACGGGTGGTGTTGGTGGGTGCAGGGTTATTATGAAGCCTGTAGAATTCAATGGGGTAGGCAGGACTTGCGGTAGACTTACATGGTTTCCAGTAAATTTAGATGTAGTGTTTGTGTGTGTGTTTGTGTGTGTGTGTGTGTGTGTGTGTGTGTGTGTGTGTGTGTGTGTATGAGAGAGAGAGAGAGAGAGAGAGACCCAGCTGTGAGCAGCTGCTACTTCTTTATGAATTCCAAATTGTTCCTGGCTTTTATTGTTTCTAATAAGATGTCAGACGTTGCTGAAGGCCTGGTATGTGCATGAGTGTTTTTAATTCATTTTTTAAACGTCAACTTTTAACATTTTTTGATATAATGCTCAGTGCTTCTTGTATGTGTTGCTGGATTCTGCAGGGGGTTGGAGTCATACCTCTTTTGCTGCCAGCCGTGTTTTTCCAGGCTACTACCAGACATGACTGGGCTGGAGTATTGAAGCTTTGAAAGGAAGCATGTAAAGGGTGCCACCAGAGAGAGAGTCCAGAGAGCATGTGAAATGTGCAGAGCACAACAAAGAGGTCTGGGGCAAGTGGGCTGTGGTAGCAGCCTGTGGAGAAGCTCCCCCATTAGGATTTCATATGCAGACATAGCCAGAGGGGGATATCGCCTTTCTTTTTGCTGTGTGTGTGTGTGTGCGTGCAGTGCTGCTCTGAGCTGTTCGAGTTAAAATAGGTGAACTGTAGACTTGTGAATCATTGTATAAATGTCTGGATGACTGGTGTCTCTCTCTCTCTCTCTCTCTCTCTCTCTCTCTCTCTCTCTCTCTCTCTCTCTCTCTCTCTCTCTCTGTTTCTCATAACTGTTCTTAATGACTTTTAGGCCAGCACTGCGTGATTCTTTATCACCGTGTTTTCCATCATTCAGGATAGCTGCATGGTTATTGGGCCTGTTCCTCACAGAGCTTAACTACTCCTGTACGCTGTGGTTCATGCTGACACCTACAGAACTCTCACCTGGAGTTTCTCATATGGGCCTGAATGGTCATTGCATGCAAAAAAATTTAATTGATTTAAATGGGATTTGCTTGATGCCTCATTTGCAAAACACAACATTTTGCAATCTCGGGACTAATGATCACGATACAGCCGATGCATTGTGCAAACCTTGATGTTAGACTGTGTCTGTTTTTTAAAGCATGGTATTGTTGAGCTCACTTGCGCTGCCTCCAGTAATGGTTAGAAATGTTCTCTCTGTCCTCTCTCCTTCTTTTTTCTTCTTTCTTTTTCATTTCCCTCTTGCTCTGCTGGCCTCTTCATTCCCTCTTTGAATTCCTTCTTTAATGAACACGAGTGCCAGCTGCGTGTGGAGGAAGACAGGCAGGTGCCTATGTCCAGGTATTTAGGCCCTGCGGCATCTGCCTTCACATCACTCCTTTTCTGTCTCCCAGGGACAGAGACCTGCGATTACACACACACACACACACACGCGCGCGCGCGCGCTTCTTTGTCTCTTCATCTCCTTCCTCACTGTGGTGGTATTTGATCCCTGCATACGTCCAATTCATTTTCCTTTTAAATCATTTTGGCATGCACATGTGATATTTACGCTGATAATGGAAGGCAGCACACCCTTTGGGCTTCAGAGGTATTATGCTTAGTTTGGACCTGGGCCAAGGGTGTGTGACCTGCCAACGTGTGTATCTGGAGGGGAGCTTACACATGCAAATGTAATACATAGTTCAGGGGTTTTTTTTGTCTGTTGAAAGAAATCTATATTAGACATGAGGCACAGTAGTATTGTGGTTGTGTGAGTGGTTGTGTTTGTGGGTACAGTAGTTGTGTAGCATGGAGCACTGAGGAGTCTTCATACTATGAGCAATATTAGGTGAAACCATCTGTCCTGGTCACTTTAAGATGGGGGTTACCTTCAGGGAAAGCTTATAATCCTGAGTTTGAATACACCCCCTCTCTATTTACACACACACACACACACACACACACTCCTGTAGAGTGGAAGATGCAGAACTGTTCTTTTCTCAGTTCAGATGAACTTCGGAGCAGTCTCGTTCACCAGACTCTCTGTTTTCACAAACGTCTTGCGTTTCTGACTGCTTATTTATGTAAAATGTCCCACATAATGTTGGGTAAAGGAGTCAAAGGAGTCCAAGATCTGATTGAATTCTTTCTGCAGTTTCCTGCGGGGATCTTAGGTACTGTATGTTGGCTTTAGACGGTATCACTCCACTCTCCCTGTTCATGTGCTATTCTTTGCATTCTGAACAAAGGCAAGTTGAGGGATTGGTGTATGTGTGTGTACACTTCAAGTACATGCTATAGATCTTTCATTCATGCATCTGTCTTGGCATGGGGTGATTCTGGTTTGTTTTTCTTTGGGCTGGGTAGGCGGAGGGGCTGTTGAGATGGGACCAGGGCCTAATCCTCTGGTCCTTCGCAAATGTGCTAGAAATGTCTGTTTGGCGGTTTGGTCTCTTGCTGGCTATAAAGCTACAGTAGTAAAAATATAATATTCATAAGGAGGTGTTAGAATTAAAACATTTATAAACTGCCATTTCAAAAGAAAATGTCTAATACTCAAAAACTTTAGTGTAATAAAGTCTAATTCTACTGAAAACTCCCCATTGGACACAGGGTAGTGTGTCTGTTATCTTTGTCCACAGGAATGAGCTTACACACTGGACTAACTACACTACACACTGCTACACTACATAGTGCACACGCACACACACACACACGCACACACACACACACACACACACACACACCTACACACACACACAAGCACTCAGGGTTATGCATACACACACACTTTTTTTTCTTGGTCATTTAGATTTGTGTCATAGTGTGACACAGTGGAAATGCAGTAACCATGGTGATGGCACCTGGCCACAGCTTTTTCCATGCTATGTCTGCATAGTGTAAAGATATTGCAGCTTGTGTGATTCACAGTAGTCGACATATTTTCTTTACTTATGCATGCGCTTGTGAAAGGAGAAAAGATTCTTCCACAGGAGTCTGTGTACAAAGTATAAAATAAATGTGTTTATACAACATTAGCAACAAAGCAGTTTCTAATCCCTAATTTCCTAATTCGAAACACAACATGCTAAGAAAACCCGTTCGCCGGACTACTGTCTTCACTTGGGACACTGAGAGCTGGAAAATAATAATGTTACCTATATATTAAAGTGACAGTACTATATACTGTACTATATTCACTCATTCCATCTTACTGAATACAAATGTGCTATTAACTAGTTTATGCTTTTGTACCATTTATGACATTACAACAATTTGATATTACAACACTTTAAACTTAACAACAAAATACAAACAATGACATCAGTACAGTTTGTAAGTATCTATAGTGCTTTGGCATCCACACAGTTGGTGTCACATCAGTTGTGTCCACTACTGTGATGTTACACTCTGTTGAGGTAAGGAGCCTTGGTTTAAAGCTAGCTCTTCTGAGGTGCAGATCGTCTGTGTGATCTGATGTTTCAGGGGCGTTGGGGGTGTCAGCTTTGACAGCAGCTGCAGTGTTTTTGCCAAATGCAAGTGATTCTTTTTTTCCTAGAGCAGGTTTAATGTTTCTGCCTTCAAATGGGGATATTTGCACATTTTCAGATTCATGGGAACTTTTTTTGTAAGCCAAGGTCCGACCGTGTTTATAATGTACTTTTGGCTCATCAAAGTCCCCCTTCTAAACACATATCCAAACTCTCGCTCACACACACTCCAGAGTAGGCAACAGCCTACACAGAATGCATAATACCCATAAAGACCCTTCCTGCTGTAATCAGAGTATGACGAGAATGAGAGTGTGCGTGTGTATGTGTGTACAAGAAAGAGAGAGAGTGCAAGAAACATCAAGATTACGTTCCAACCCTGTTTGTGGGGTTACTGTACACCTCTCCCCCTTCAGTCTCGCTGGCTCCTCTATTGTTTCTGTCACTTAGCACTCTAACTGTTGAAGATCTACAGAGGTTATTTTGGACCTTGCTGTTCGCCTCTTGCTATTGGAGTCATCGGCTGGGGTGTCTCCTGATATGCTGTAATGGTGTCAGAGGTCAGGCTGACACAGTTGCATATTTCTCTACATATGCTCCATATTGGAGCAGGTAAGGCACCCCAAACACATGCACTCTCTCTCTCTTTTTCTCTCTCTCTCTTGCTCGCTTGCTCTATTCCAGGGAAGGAAACGTTCAAGATTCTGAAATGGGACCCCAGTTTCCTGCCCTTTTTGCAGGACCCTGGTCACTAACTGGCCCCTTTTGCACAACCCTTGTGGATAAGGATGACATTGCATGAATTTTGCTGTTTCCACTCACTGAAATACAACATTGTCCCATGTATGTTGTTCCATGTGCTCCGTGTGTGTGTGTGTGTGTGTGTGTGTGTGCGCACGCACACGCCTGTTTCTGTGTTTTCCACAGCACTGGTATGTGAAGGGATCACGTAATCACATAGTGCTAGTTCAAGGATCTCATTATGCTATGTGTGGGTGTAGGCATCATCATATTTGACCTATCATTCAGGCCCTGCTTTCCTTCATAAGCAGATAACATAATCTCACACTGTATTTGGGTTTATTGCCTCTAAACCTCTGTTATATTCCACTCAGTGTTCCTGCCTGTGTGGATTCTGTAAGAACTCTACACAGATCTTTCTGTTACTTTGTCTTGTAGTTGGTCTTGTAGAGGTCTGTATTGGTGTGGACCTCCCCAGTCCTCTGGTCCACTGAAAGGACAGTGCTGGGATTTATTTGTGATGTTTGTGGAAAGGATAAGTGAGATATGAATGCTTCCTGCCCCAAAGCTTATGCATTTTGCATGAGAGCAGATTGCTTTCATAGTACTGCATCAGTCTCCCTGCAGTCTCCCTGCAGTCTCCCCTCCCCTCAGTCTCCACACAGTCTCCCCTCCCCTCAGTCTCCACACAGTCTCCCCTCCCCTCAGTCTCCACACATTCTCCTCTCCTCTCAGTCTCCACACAGTCTCCACACAGTCTCCCCTCCCCTCAGTCTCCACACAGTCTCCCCTCCCTTCAGTCTCCACACAGTCTCCCCTCCCCTCAGTCTCCACAGTCTCCACACAGTCTCCCCTCCCTTCAGTCTCCACACAGTCTCCCCTCCCTTCAGTCTCCACACAGTCTCCCCTCCCTTCAGTCTCCACACAGTCTCCCCTCCCCTCAGTCTTCCCCCTCAGTCTCCCCTTAGTCTTCCTTTCCCTCAGACGTCTCTCCTTCTCATTGCCCCGCCCCCTTTGAGCCTGCCAGCTGACTGCAGCCGTAACGAGCCATGGGGCCACAGATACTGCCTGGCCAGATGGTGTAGCTGGGTTGTGTGTGTGTGTGTGTGTGTGTGTGTGTGTGTGTGTGTGTGTGTTGGAGGTATATTGACTGGTTATCCTTGTGGCCTGTCCTCCTTGCTGACCGTCTGCCTGCTGGAACTGATTGGCTGTGAGCAGATGGTGCCGGTGAGGCATGTGGCCACAGTGTCTGAGTCTATTGCTGTAGCGTGACACAAAGGTGGAGACCGAGGGAACAACGTGGATGTATGGGTGGATGGATGGGTGGAGCAGAAGGAAGGAAGGGGAAGAGCAGCTGCTCTTATGTGCCTTGTTTATAAAACAGCATGAGAAGAAGCTGTCATGCAACAATACATTTCAGTTTCTGCTGTCTGCCCTGTCAGCCTTTTAAGTGTGTGTGTTTGTAGATTTGTTTCTGTGTCTTCTTAACAGTGGGTGTGTGTTTTGTGTTCGTGTGTTTGGAGACCTGAGTCTTACATATCCCTTCCAACTGAAGCAACCTGACCTGAACACAACCTGTGTGTGTGCTCAGGAGGAGAGTGTGTCAGACTCATGCTGGGCAAACTACAGTGCTGTATGCTCCTCACTTTATCTCTCACCTCTTCCCAGGAGCAGGCTGTGCTCCTCTGGTAACCAGACCTCCACACTGGCTCCTCTCCCATATCTGCTCAAGATTCTCCAGCTTGACAAAGCAGCTAATCCCTGCTGGGGTCGGGTACTGTAACCTTAGTGCTGGATCCTGGAAATTCCTCTGACTGGATTATGCTTTCATTTCTGATTTGGTGCACCATGCTGTTTATAACAGGATATACTGTTATTCAATAAGTATTTTACGAAAAGGTGTGTTAATTATGGCCTTTAATCCTCAACCAACCAAAATCATGATTTCTGTAACGTATATGATGAAACTTGCTGGGTTATCAAATGGGCTATGAAGACATAACCTAGGCTGTAAGAGTCTTGTAATGATCTTGGTGGTGGTGGTGGTGATCCCATGAGCTCATCAGTTCTGTGCTTTGAGTGGAGCATGGTTCTTGTTAACAGCTCTCTTCCACGTTCTGAGGTTTCCGTTATGATGCATACTGGGAATTTAAGGTCTCTTACAGTGTGTGAAACTGTGTGTGTTGTTGTGTGCCTAAATTCACCGCATGTGGAGAAGAGCCATCAGTGCAGTCTGCAATGCATACGGTCATCTGATTAAAAACCGCTGGTCTCTTTGTGACAATGCAGTGGACCACTCATGAGAGTCCAGAAGAGTCCTCAGCATTCCAACTCATGACAGAAAGGACAGTGTGTGCACTGCCTGTTTGGTCTACTGCTTCCACCTACAAGTCTCGTATGAAGAGCTTTCCCTGCTCAAGCTTGAATTGTCTAGCATGTTTATTACTCTGCATCTCTGATCGAGACAGAATGAGGTGACAGGAAATCCGAGCCTTGCGCTCTAATAATGAACAGCATCCGCACAGCATATTCTGAAGTTTTGAGCTGTTCACTTATAGCTCCTAATCATACAGCTGACCCCAAATCAGTGCCTAAAGGCCAAACAGATTTGATTGCGTAAGTTTATATGATTGGAATCATAATAAGAAACACTGGCTTTGAAGTTTGAGTTGCTTGCAAGTTTGTGATCCTGCATCAGATACCGGTGGCTCAGAATTCAGGAAAGCTCAAAATAGCCGTTGTTATTACCGGACATGCTGAGAAGTTCTTTAGGAGACAATGAATGAAACTGTGATCTGTTAAATGGTGATGGTGTCAGCTAAATCAGTGATATCATGGTGTTATCATGACTCATAACATATTGGATTATGATGTGACAATATGCTAGCCTGTTGAATGAACATGTGAGGGTGTGCTTGAGTGCGAGCATAATACAGAAGAGCACGACGATGCCAGCAAAACTATCACCTTAACATTTTTACACTTGTTGTTTTTTATTTGTGAGAAATACATTCTAGAAAAAGATGTATTTGCCCCCAAAGGCAAATTTTCCTCAAATGAAGATTAACATGGCAACACAAATTTTGGCACATTATCACATCTCACTGATTTCCCACTGGAACACACATTTGAAAATAATTAGTTGCCATTAGCTGCAAAAATAATTATCTTTCATTAGTTTTCCCTTGACCCACATTTAATAATGTACAGCGAAAATGGAGAACCCCTTAAGCATGAAAAAATGTTAATGGGGATGTGGTCTTCAGAGCTGAACCTAGCTCCCGCTGCCTTAACAGGAGCCCCACCCATCTCCCAGAATCCTGTGCAGGTGGTGTGAGGGCTGACTTGCACTGGAAAGGATTTCTAAATTCCTCTTTGTTTTGAAAGGCGTGCCTGAAATACCTCACAAAGAGCTGAAAGAGGTGCTCTCTCCCTCTCCCTCTCTCACTCTCCCTCTATCGGTACTTGTCACGGTCGTTTTCCATTTGTCTTGTCCTACTTGAGATGTGTCTTTCATTCTTTTGTGTTGTTGTCCTATGGTTGGATTTAAGTCTACAGCCGCTGGCAAGGGGAACTTTGTGCTCTGTGTGTATATTTGGCATGTCTTTTCTATGGACTCTGGTAGATGGCCACCATGTTAAGGAACACTTTCTCTACTCTATAGACTCTCTGCTCTGATGGTCTGTCAATGCCTGACGAAAAAAGGTCCATGTTGTGCACAAACTGGACCTTGTGTCTTAATTGAATCTTCCCAGTTATGGGGGGGTGAAGAGAGTTTTGTGTCATGCTTGTTTTCATTTGACTCCAATAACACTTAATGCAGAAATGCAGTAAAACTTTTCCCCCAGGCCTTTGTCTACAACAATCAGTTTTTCCCGATAGTCCCAAGAGAGAAGGCTAAGGGTGTAATAGAATTGGAGAAAGCTGAGTTTTATCAGCTGAACACCCAACATAAATAAGAATATCTTTTTTTTATGATTTGGTTGATGAAATCACCGTTGTAATTTTACTTTCTTAAGTGACCAGTATTCAGGTGGACACACATGTCTTGTTGTGGCACTAAGGAACTCTAGTGTTACTGTAAAACCCCTGGTCCATGCATGCAGTGACTGCCTCCCTTGCTTTCACACTGTAGACTTGTAGTCCTTAGGTGGGGATAATGTTTTGACTTACAAAGTGTGTCCAGAACAAAATGATGTGAGAGCACAGGTGATAAACCACCTTCGATCAGTCTATTCCTGCTCCACACATCCATAACACAATATCACTGTCTCATTATGAGACATATTGCAATTGTTGATAAATATGTTGCTCGGCGTTATAAAACAAGAATTACTGGGGCTTTACCAATGACAATTATCAACAGATCATTAGGTCACAGTAGCGGCATTCAAGCTAATTACGCATGGATGTATTCTAGTCGTGATAAAACGTGGCATACTTTTTTTCTGAGGTGTTTATTTTTTAACATGTTTGTGCTTGGTCGTCTGTGCTCTCTCAATACAAAGGTAATTCGTTACAGAAGAAAAAGATAGTGCCGAATTTATTTGTATGTATGAACAACCGTCTCCACAAACATCGTATGATAAAAACATATAACCATTTAACCGTTACTACGCATTCTGGCCGCGTTCACGCGCGCTCTCTCGGACACGCGCACGGCGTCTGGAGTACTGGACCTGGGGCTCCAGGGCGGAGAGAAGAAGGGGAGGGAGAGGCTGTCTCGCTTTTCATCGAGCAATGCCTACATAACGAAGAGGGGAAAGAAAGCGAAAGATTTTCCAACCTAATCGCATTCTGCGCTCTTAAAAAAAAAGCACAGATCGGTTGTCAGCTTGTCAGAATTGAAAGGACTGCCGCAAGCAATCTAAAGGGTCAGCCACGAGGTGGAAACAAAAAAACCCAAAACAAACAACAAAACAAAACCCAGGAGAAAGGAGCTTTTAGGAGAGGAGACGTGCCGGGCGCCTGAGTTGGGCTCGGTGTGGACGGGGAGAGGGGGAGCACAGACGTGGCTGTGTTGTCGGTCGCTGCTCGGAGGAGGGCCAGATGTGAGGAGACGGGACTGCTCCCCACACCTACACCGAGTTACATGCGTTTACCTTCAAAATGCGAAGCGAGCCTGTTTTGTTCGCCTCGAGGGGTGAGTGTCCGTCGGCATCAAGCGTTTCAAACTCTCTAGTGAATTAAAGTTAATTCAATTATACAACAAAGGCCAGGTTCGCCTCTAATGCCTCAACGTAACGTCAAGCACTGGCGGCATATGGTTATAGTTTGGCTAAGGGGGCTGGGTAGCGTGTGTGTTGCTCCAGAGTAATCTAAACTCGCGGAGGTACAGTGATCAGACGGTTGCTACTTGTTTCGCCTTGGTGTTGAACGCATTCAGATTTTGCACATTTTGAACACTCCATTTCAGTTTATGTTTAGTGATTGCATGGGAAACACTTTTTTCAATTTAATTCAGACAGCTACTCGTGTGTGTGTGTGTGTGTGTGTGTGTGTGTGTGTGTGTGTGTGTCTGTTTTAACCTCGGTAAAGAATTGAGGTTTAGTGGAGGTTATCAGAAAAAAATGCCAAACTCTCTGCAACAAGCACACACGCACACGCACACACACACACACACACACACACACACACACACACACACACACACACTGCCTGGCATCTGCATGGTGTCGGAATAACCTGTTCGTGCGTGACAGCCCAGTGATGGCAGGGACCTGATTTGCGGGTCTCTAGAGGACAGCCGTCACCCGCAGTCTGAATGTTAATGTCTTTTGTTGATATTCTAAAAAATGGATGCCACATGCGGGACTGGTCAGGTAGGCTGCTGGTCTGAAGCTTGGACTCCTGCAATAATGCAGAGCACCACGTTAAACATCTGAGACAAATGCCTCAGCTTAAGAATAGCCCCAGGTCCACCTTTTTCCCTGTCACTAGTAATAAGTTTGTTTATGTTCTTGGGGTATTTTCACGTAAGGATACATCTACAGAAGTTTCCTGGACTGCACCAACCTCTTGTTCAGCAGTAATGGTGGTTGATGTGTTTATTGGTGTTTAAATACCATCTCTCAGTGTTGTCAGCACAGTTGAACATGGCGTTACTTGGCACTCCATTATGACTTTGTGGGTGGGGGTGTGTGTCTGTGTGATGTGGGCACTGCTCCTTTAAGCCACTTGGCTTTAGTTTGAGGGGCTCCCCTTTTTGACAGAGTTCCCCCAATGATGGCTTTTTAAGAGCTTTCACATGCCAGAGCGATCTCCCCCACCTCCACCCCCATACACACACCCTTCTGGTGACGCCTGGCCCAAAAATGAGGAGAAAAGGAAAGCATAAGAAAACAGACCATGTTTAATCTGCTTCCCTCTTCCATCTCGCTCATTCACCCTGTCAGCTTTTTGGCTTTGGTACATAATCTTCTCTCACTCTTTGTGTCTGTTCTACACTCCCTCTCTTTGTATCTTCGTGTGTGTGTGTGTGTCTGTCTCCTGCACTGCTGTAAACCTTTGTTGAGCAGAAAGTATTTCCCATATTAATTCTTAGAAGGAAAGCAGAGAAGCAATGGTAGCAGAACTAGTTCAGTAAAAGAAGTTGTGTAAGAACTACCATAGCTTTTGTCTGATCAGAAAAAGATCGATATATAGATCAATAGATAGATACTTTATTGATCCCAGTGGAAAATTTCAGAATTTCCAGAATTGGGCTCATATGCATATAAAGGAGTGTACTTAAAGGTGAGATTATTATTTTACAGCAATCTGTAGCATTTAATAAATAACCCTTCATTACGTCAGCAGACCTACTATGCTTAATTAGCAGTATGTAAAGAATAAGATCCAAAATAATGACCCTGGAGACAAAATGAAGTGATTAAAAATTGTAATTTAAATAACTAAATTTGCTGTTTTGGCCAGTTGTTAATGAAAAGTACTTCAGCAAGTAGGTCTAGTGTGCACTGAAGAACCCAGGACTGCAATTACAGTGTTATATGTAATGAGTGTGGCCTACTTTTACCACCTGGTGATGTTACACACTTTAAGGAGTGGTATACACACACACACACACACAAAACAGTTCTACCTAGATATTTTATTTTTCTTTGAGTTGTCTAGAGATGGTGAGAGCTGAAGTGGCTAGATGGCTTCCCAGTGCCCTAGGAAGTCTTTCTGCTGCCTCAGTGCGGTTTACACATTCGTGCTCTGTAATCACACACACGTACATGCAGAAAGGGCTCCAGCAGGGACCACAGTGCAGACGCACACATACTGACATCCATGCCCTCACTGAAGATGGCTGGTGTGTTTGGTGTCTCCATACATCTGGAAGCCGCCGTGGTGATGGAGATGGTGCAGCTGCTGGAGACCTCAAACCCTGCTTTGCTCTTCCCATATCATTTATCTGTCACGCTTCTTCAGAGATGTCCTTTCCCAAGTACCCCAACCCACGTGATCCTTCGACTCTGTGTGCACACACTTCCACACAGGCAGGCACAGATGCACTCATTAACCCACCCATACAGGTGTTAGATGTGGGTATGAGTGTGTCTTGTGGGTGCTGTTGGCTGTTCACACAGCATGTAGGATAAAGTATACTAGGTGGTCTGCATGATGCTCTTGATGTGTAACTGTTGCTTTAGCTACATTGGGGAAGGAGGTTACAGATGGGATGATTGGCTGAATTTACAGATGAGTGGTGTCATTGCACTGGAATGTACTGGTTTGTGGTGGCAAGGGGTAACCATGACGATGCCAGGCAGGAAAATTGGCCAGTTCATGCTGTAACCAAGATTTCCAAAGTCAGTTCCCAGCAAATAAAAAAATAAAAAATAACAAGACCGCTGACAGACTGCCCTCGATTTGGAATCTTGGCTTCTGAATTTCATCTTAAATCTTCAGATGAATTCAAGTTGTGTAGTGTGTGATAAGCACATTGGAACCATACCAATCAGACTGTATCATGGAGAATAAATGTGTTGATCATGTGTTGATTGTTGTAGTTGAAATATGTATTCCTCCTCCTCTTCCGCTATCTGTTCCTCCACCGAAGCTGTAACCTTCAGCGGAGCAATGGCATTTCTGTAAATAACTGGTGTCAGACTGTCTGGTGTCTGAGTCCTCCATGGATCCCGGGCGTCTGATGAAATTCAGAGACGGACTGGGGCCCTTGTCTCTGACAGCCGTCACTCTGTGGACACGAGGCATGACCTCCATCATCAGACTTCAGAAATGGTCCAGATCACAGTCCAGCCAGAGGTGGGGACAGCCCTCAGTCGGAGACACACTCGGCGTAGTTGGACTGTGTCTCGGACATTAGAAAATTGAGCGGAAAATTTTACATTTGAAGCAGTATTTAAACTGAATGTAGCTAATTATAGAGAGAGCATAAGAGAAGTGGAAAGGGTTGAGGAAGAGGGAGAGAGACAAAAGAGAGGGACGTAAGGGAGAAGTTATGTCTCCATAAGAGAGGGGGAGAGACAGAGAGAGTGTTACAGGGTGAAGTGGTACTCCTCCAGACGAGAGAGAGACTGAATTGGTAGGGGGAGTCTTACCCCTCCTGAAGCCTGGCGTGTGTTGTTAAACAGGAAAAGATGTCTGGTTACATATGCCCTGCAATGTAAATCAGTCCAGGACATATGGATTTGAACAGCTCATTACAGAGAACAGATCTCGGATCTGACTGGGCTAGTGTTGGGCTGACAGTGCAAAGCCTGTTATAGAATCCCTCCCAACACACACACACACACACACACACACACACACACACACATCTCTGATTAGATATGGGAAGTTGAAGATTAAGGTAGTTTTATCACATTTCAGCTGCTCAAGTGGTATTAAATGGTGACCATGCTCAAACATACACACATACACAGTGATTTTAAGGTGGAGTCGGGGTGGAGGGAGAGATCAGAGCTCTTCTCTTCGTCTTCTCCACCTCTCAGTATGGTGATGGCCAGGGACGCTTAAACCATGCTGGCTGAAAGCCTTTCACCTGGTTACTATTACTCCACTGGCCACTACACTGGTCTCCAGCACACACTAGTCTCTGTGATTCTGGGTCAAATGTGTAGGTCTTAACGATTCTCTTACAGAATCCAGCAGAGTTTGTCTGCTACTGCCCTGAAGCCATGCTGTCTGTTTTTGGAAGTAGTGCGGATAATCTTTCGTCATTTGTTCATGTTGACCTAAGGCTTTGTGTGAGGGAGTGTGTGTTGGCAGGAGTGTGAGAGTGAGACCGGGTGGGAGTGCGTGTGTGTGTGTGCGTGGGGGGTGACTTGTTCCTCTCTTTGTTTTCACTCAAGCATAGTTAGAAGGTGGTCGTAATATCTGTGTCCGTTCAGATGGTTTTTAATGTGTGTTTTCTTTTGCGTAGTTTGGCCTAAAGCTGAAAGTGACTCATAAACCCTTCTTTACAGAGAAACATACTATACTGAAATGTGTGTGCATATTTGTGTTTGCTTGGGTTCGCATATGTATTATGAGATATTGAGCGGCACAGTACACTTCAGGTTTTGTTAAGCTTCTAAGCTTGGGTCTGTTATTTGTTTAATGTTGGGCTTAGGTACATTGCATTATTATTATTAATGTACATTAGTACTGACAAAAAAGTGCAACATTTATGATGGTATAATCATCATCTGTGTTTTACACGAATAACCCAGGTGCATGGATATCTGTCTTAGGCCAGCTCAAGTTCTCTGGATTGAGTTTGTAGACGTCACCTGGATGGTCAGGGTGTTCAAGCCTTGACCGCAGGGCAGCGGTGAACCTCTTTCTGCTTCACACTGCAGCCGCTCCAGCTCCACTTCTCTTTAAGTGGCACAGTTTCACTGTCTCACAGCAAACCCTTCCTTAATCGATCCTGACACTTTTTTTAAAAGCCAATCACCGTCTGTGTTTCACCACTATGACACACTCGATTTGCTGTGTTACACGTCGTATCGTGACACTCCCTAATCACCGAGCGCTGGTCCCTGTGTTGCATCATGTAATGGTCCCTGTGGCTACTGCCCCCTCCTTCTGTGCGTGCTCTGGGCCGTACGTAAAGCCTCAGCTATGTGCTTGCACTCACCCGGCCCTGTTGGTGCACCGTTTTATGGAGCACCGAATTTCCAGGGCTGCAATTCATTTTTGATATGCTCTGCTATTCCTCAGGTGCCGTGCCAACAGATGCCCATAATTTATTGTCTCTGCAGGAGACTTGCCAACATCTCCGAGTGAGACGCCCAGCGCAGCTCTGGCCGGCCTAGAGTGGGAGAAGCACTAGAATAAGAGCATGCGAAACTTGGAGTGTCATATTTGTTTGTATGAGTATGGATTCATTCCACCTATGGCTTCTGTTTGTGTGCTGTTATTCTCTGATCATGTTTGTTCTGTGTGTGTGTTGTTTTCTGCAGCGATAGAGGAGCTGTTCTCAGAGCTGCGTGTCTTTTTGGAGCTGTTGGACCGAGAGTACCTGAGTGCAGCAGTGAGGGAGAAGAAGATACAGATCGCCAACATCCTACACAGAGTCCTGGCTGGTAAAGGTCAGAGAACCTGAACTAACCGCACTGAACTAACCAATCATTCTCCTCGCTGACCTAACCAATCACACTCTGCACAGACCTAACCAATCACACTCTGCACAGACCTAACCAATCACACTCTGCACAGACCTAACCAATCACACTCTGCACAGACCTAACCAATCACACTCTGCACAGACCTAACCAATCACACTCTGCACAGACCTAACCAATCACACTCTGCACTGAACTAACCAATCACACTCTGCACTGAACTAACCAATCACACTCCTCGCTGACCTAACCAATCACACTCCTCGCTGACCTAACCAATCACACTCCTCGCTGACCTAACTGTTCTATGTGAGCCTCACCTTACCCTCTAGCACCCCCCACACCTTTGTGCCCTGTCTGACCAGTGTGGCCAACTCGGTTTGCTCCTTTACTTCATTTTGAGAAAACTTCACTACTAACCCAATACAACACTAAACTGTGTTTATCACATACATTTGTTAACAACACACAATTTCTCTTCTTCTATTAAAGCAAATGTTTGGTACTGATTTCCTTTATTTATCATGTTTCACGGCATGTTAAGTATCTTAAGTATGAAGTTTCATGTCAAGGTGCACATTGATAACCACTTCTTGTCTTGATTTAAATGACTCCTTGAAATGGCACATATTTTGAAGCTTTGAAGTGTTACTTGTGAGCCTTTTATGTTGGTGTTATCAATTTAGAAAATCATCAAACTAGTGTTTGGTTGACCGACTGTATATTTTTACAAATTTTGTTGATAAACACATGATGCTTAGGTGTGAGAATCTTTCCTTCTATATTATTTCAACTTATTTGATCTGTGTTTGTTCAGATGGAGTTATAGTACTAAACTATGTAGCGGTTGTATTGGAGTGGTAGTTTGAGCATACACAGATGTTAAATAAATAGTTCTGCTGTTTGGTATCCAGGGCTTTCTGAACGTTAGGTAATATAGCTAAACGCCCCCATTGCATTCTGGGTTTTGTGGTTTCAGAGCCATCATGCAAGTCAGAGTTTCAGAGCTCCCTCCCAGCACCTCCTCAGATGCCCCTCCCAGAGATCCCACATCCATGGCTGGTAAGATGGCAAACGTTCTTGGACACACATCACATGACTCCACATGGTCACGACGCCTCACCTTAAAGGGACAGGGACAGAGACAGGATTTAGCAAAAAGCAGTTTTTGAAAGTATATGGTTGCATGGCTAATATACAGGCTTCTGAGGCATGTTTCCCTTTTTCATGCAAATTAAAGGATTTTTAAATGCAGTGGGTGGAATTAGATGAAGATGATGTAGAGGAGTGGAAATTTAATTCCTTTTAAGTTTGAGAAAACTATATAAGCATTTGTTTCCTAGTCTGTAGAAGAGTACTTGGTCTTTGTTTCCTGGTCTGCTGGAGCCTGGATTTTGTATTTTCCCCTTCTGTGTTAGTTTGGAGCAGGCCAGGAGGAGCCTGGTGTGAGGTCTGTAGTGTGAACGTGCCGTAAGCCAGCTCCATGACGCTGTCGTGTGAGGAGCCGCAGCAGGAAGTGCTCACGTTCATTTTTTCCTCTCTGTCATGAGCTCACAGTCGTTCGTGAACCTGATGTGGTCTCGCTCGTCACACGTGAAACTAATTATGTGCGTGCGTGTGTGTGTGTGTGTTTGTGTGAGTGTGAAAGTGACAGTAGGCTTTGTTTTAATTTGACCATGATGCAGCATCTGGCAGTCTCCTATCTGGAAGTAGTCATGTGGACATCTTTGTATCATACACACACACACACACACACACACACACACACACACACACATAAACACACTCCTCTGAACGCAATTTTTTAGATTATTGCCAAAATACAATCCCTCTACAACTGCACATGCACTGAACTAGTAATCCATGCCCAACACGGGGGTGTGTAAGTAAGTGTGAGTGTGAGTGTGAGTGTGAGTGTGAGTGTGAGTGTGAGTGTGTGTGTGTGTGTGTGTGTGTGTGTGTGTGTGTGTGTGTGTGTGTGTGTGTAAGCTATTATTTCCAGAATGGGGAGGTGGGAGAAAAGGAGGAGGAGGGATTGTGTTCTTTCTTCACTGCATGGAAATAACCATTCATTACAGGCCAGGATCTGACCTCTGCTAAACACCCCTAAGCTTGGTCAGCCAGGCAAGAAGGAAGAAAACCTCCTTTAGATTTGTATGTGTACATTGAAATGGCTCAGCTGAACTTCTTCCTCTGTCTGTTCCTCTGTGTCCTTCTGCATTCCAGTCCAATGCAGTGTGAATGAGTTTGGTTTACACACTCCCCATCATCTGCCTGGTGCTGTCAGGGCAAGGGCTGCAGCTTCAGTTCCTGTGTGTGTCTGGGTTGGACCAGAACGTCCTCTGGCCCTTAAGAGGGGAGAGGTCCAAGCCACAGAGAGAGGAGTGGAGCAGGGAGAGCAGAAGAGAGTGTGGGTGGAGGAGCAGGAGCACGGACAGGACAGCAGACGCCACGCTACAAGGAGCCATCGTGTGTGTGTGTGTGTGTGTGTGTGTGTGTGTGTGTGTGTGTGTGTGTGTGTGTGTGTGTGTGTGTGTGTGTGTGTGTGTGTGTGTGTGTGTGTGTGTGCGCGCGCGTGCATTTGTATTGAATTGAACTCTCCATGGCTGTGGGCTGCATGAAGGTTTGGCGACTGATGCAGTGCATACACTGTAATGACCTCAGGAGAGGAATGAGTTCTTTTCGATGTGCTGTTAGCTGAATGATTGCTCTTTGTAAACCTCCTCTCTCTCTTCCACTCATTTTATGGGTGGCTTTGGTAAAAACAAACCCAAACCTTCAACCCAGCACACACACACACACACACACACACACAAACAGACACACTGGGACAGACTCTAGTTTGCATCACCCCTTTGTGGAACAGATATTTCTTGCCATTGTTGCAAGCATGGTTATTCTTCAGATATCCCATATCAGGCAGGACAAACGGGACAGGTGGGCAAGGACCATATATGCTACAGAGTAACACATGTAACAGAGTAATGTAAGAGACTACTTGTGTGTGTGTGTGTGTGTGTGTGTGAGAGAGAGAGAGAGAGAGGGTGCATTTGTGTCTGTGTGTACGCATACTTGTGTGTGTGTGTGTGTGTGTGTGTGTGTGTGTGTGTGTGTGTGTGTGTGTGTGTGAGAGAGAGAGAGAGAGAGAGCGCATTTGTGTGTGTGTACGCATACTTGTGTGTGCATGCCCCAGTAACCCATACAATCCTGGCCTGACTCATGCATCTCCGACAGTCCCTGTTCTGAAGTGAAGAGGCTTATCTCCATTACTTCCATTCTCCTAGTCTTACACTATTGCTTCTATCTGTAAGTGTGTGTGTGTGTGTGTGTGTGTGTGTGTGTGTAGGAATATGGAGCAGCTATTGCAGACCCTACTGAGCCGTTAATGACTTCCATCTGTGTTGATGCTGGCTTCTGCAGCCCTCCCTCCCCTAGATCAGAGTCTCTGCACACACACAAGCACAATGCACTCAAAAGGACACAAACACACACCCAGAGTATTTACCCAGAGACCCAGAGCAAGTCTGACTTAGAAGATCTCCTTAATTTAATCATCGTCTTAATTCCCCCTCGTTCCCTCTCTGTCACATTGAAAGTAAGCAGCTCGGACCATTTCTGTCCAAACGGGCCTGCAGAACCACTGCTCCCATGTGACCCTGCGTGTCCGCCGTATCTCAGCCTTACGGCGGCCTTGCGTCTGCGCGGCTCCTGTTGCCATGGGG
>NC_135213.1:18051210-18253710 GCF_052324685.1 Brachyhypopomus gauderio
AAGGGTATTTCTACACACACTTGATCGGTCTCATCCTCTTCAGGATGTTTTGCAGGTTTTTTTTTCCTTTTTTTTCTTCCGGATCTTGGTTTTCAGACAGCAGTTTGAACATGTAAGGAAAGATAACCACATGTGTTTAAGCCCCTGGCTTGGTCACGACATGTTCTGATATAAAGCACATTCATGTCTGTGAGCACAGGGGGAATTTTTAGTTCCTCAGTTCTTTCCCCTTTTCCTCTTTTATGGCCTCAAATCTATTGTGTGTCTTCACTAAGCTGTTTTTCACACACATTTGGAGGTTTTGGCCCTTGAGGACTAGGAGCTAGGACTAAAATCAAACTAAAATGCAACAGGATTCCACTACTCACAATAAAATGCCCACAGGATCCCACATCAAAAATTAAAAAATGCTCATAGGATCCCACAATTTAAAAGTAAGTGCTCACAGGATCCAACTATTCAAAATACAGTGCCCACCGGATCCCACTATTCACAATAAAATGCCCACAGGTTGCCACAACTCAATATAAAATGACCACAGGATCCCACACATCTCAAAATAAAACAAAATGCGCACAGGATTCCACAATTTAAAATGCTCACAGGATCCAACTATTCAAAATACAGTGCCCACAGGATTCCACTTTTCACAATAAAATGTTCACAGGATCCCACAGAACCTGATAGATAGAAGATTTTAAGATAGAACAATCTCATCCTTTTGGAAAAAAAAGTGCACCACATTACGACCTGATTATGAGACAATGGAAAGGGCGCGCGCAAGGCAAGGCCATGCAATTGGCCTTCAGTTCTGGGACTCAGAAGTTTAAATTTCTGCCCGCATTTAATTTTTCACCATCAATATTTTTTTACTCAGTAATGTCAGGGCGTTCAAATGTAGTGAAGTAAAACTACTTGGGTCAAAATGTACTCAAGTAAAAGTAAAAATTACATATTTCAAAAACTACTCAGAAAATTACAAATTACTCATAAAAAGTACTCAATTACAGTAATGTGAGTAAATGTAATTAGTTACTTTCCACCCCTGATCAGCAGTCACACCAAATGCAGAAACTGCATAGAACAAGTGGGATCGGCCACCTCCACCACGTCTTTCCTTCATCTCCATCCCTCCAGCCTGCTACTCCACCTTGTCACTACAGCCCATGTGGTGATGAGGTTCTGTTTGATGTGTGGCTGGGGCGGCATGTCTGATTTCCTGCTGACTGCCTCTGCATGGGTGGGTGGAATGTGTGGCACAAACACACAACTCCAGACGTAGTGGGGGCAGGGCCAGTCGTAGCGGGAAGGCGGGGCCAGTCGTAGCGGGAAGGCGGGGCCAGTCGCAGCAGGAGGGCGGGGGTATGTAGCGGGGACAGGGGTATGTTGTGGGAAGGCAGGGGTATGTAGCGGGAAGGCAGGGGTATGTAGCGGGAAGGCAGGGGTATGTAGCGGGAAGGCAGGGGTATGTAGCGGGAAGGCAGGGGTATGTTAGTTGCAGGGGTATGTTGCAGGAAGGCAGGTATGTAGTGGGGGCAGGGGTATGTAGCGGGAAGGCAGGGGTATGTTAGTTGCAGGGGTATGTTGCAGGAAGGCAGGTATGTAGTGGGGGCAGGGGTATGTTGCGGGAAGGCAGGGGTATGTTGCAGGGGTATGTTGCGGGAAGGCAGGGGTATGTTGCAGGGGTATGTTGCGGGAAGGCACGTATGTAGCGGGGGCAGGGGTATGTTGCTGGAAGGCAGAGGCACACGTAATGGCTGTTTAGGAGAAGGCCTAGCTGGTGGTGTTTTGTCAGGTGTTGTGTGTATTGGTAACAGGCTGGCGAAATAAAGGAATTTGATAAATATGCGCCCCTTCCATTGGACACAGTGTGGTGTTTCTGTTACACGCTGTATACTTTAATGTACCCAGTGGTGCTCTGAGTCAGAGGGCTGGAGGGCTGGCGTGGTGGGCTTCCCCACAGCCAGGGAGCTGCAGGCCTGCTGTGCCTGGGCTGCACCGAGAGCTTTGGAGTAAAGAGACACGCGTGTTCACTCGCGATGGGGAGGGAACGATGTTTTCTCCAAATGTTCCTGGACTCTGCTGATCCAGAGAGAGTGTGTGCATGTGTCAGCTGATCAAAAAGGTTGGAGAGTGTTTGAATTGAGGCTTGCTGTGATGGAGATACACACACACTCTCTCTCTCTCTCTCGCTCTCTTTTACTCTCACTCTCTCCTTCTCTGTTGTCTGGTGACTAATAGATGCTGTCGCATTATGCTTTTAAACTTGGAACCCTGACGATAACTGAGAGCCATCAAAATAAGTAGAAGTGGTCAATAGGGAGACTTCACACGATCCGGAAGCTTCCGTGCTTCCTTCATACCGCGTCTTGCTATGCATCCCGTGATGCGTCCTGTGATTGTTAATGTCCTGTTGATGGGACATTAGCCTTGTGCTGCATCTCTCCTCAGACACACTCGCTGTTCTCTGTTTCTTTTCCAGCCGTTACTCTGTGTGGCATGGGGGCCTCCTCTCCCTCTCTCTCACTCCCCTGATGGGGGCCTCCACCCAGGCCTAGGGAGGTGCCGGCCCACCGGGCCCTCTCTCTCCATCCTTCTGTTCTGTCTCTCTTCTGTTGTCGTATCCCTCCTCTAGCTGCCCCGGTAAGATGTAGAGCGGGGTGGGGGTATGTATGGGGTGGAGGTGTGTGATGGCCTGCTGCTCTGAGAGTCACATCTATTCTCGTCCACTTACCATATATGTGTGTATGTGTGTGTGTCACTAGTTTGGAAACATTGACTGTTGGCTTTGGTGTTATGGTGTTTATCAAGAATTAGAGCCAGCATGACGTGTGTGTGTGTGTGTGTGTGTGTGTGTGTGTGTGTGTGTGTGTGTGTGTGTGTGTGTGTGTGTGTGTGTGTGTGTGTGTGTGTTCCTTCCTTGGGGAATTTTCAGATGTGCTTTTGTTCTTGCAATATTCCATTGCATTTAAATCTTGCTTCATAACCCTAACTCGAGCATGTTTGTAGTACAGTGTCTGCTTTGCCTGTTAGTGAGTGAGTATGAAGGACAGATGTGCATGGATCAGTCTGCTCAGAGGCTGTAAGCAGGTGTGATTGCTGGGCAGCAGGGCTGTTCACTGGTGTGTGCCGCTTGTTTGTGTGTTGGGTCTGCGAAAGCTTTGCATTGGCTGTAGCTAAATCATCCACCTGGAGGTCTTCAGAGCTGTGCGCAGCTGGGTGGAGGTCTTCAGAGCTGTGTGCAGCTGGGTGGAGGTCTTCAGAGCTGTGCGCAGCTGGTGGAGGTCTTCAGAGCTGTGCGCAGCTGGGTGGAGGTCTTCAGAGCTGTGTGCAGCTGGGTGGAGGTCTTCAGAGCTGTGCGCAGCTGGGTGGAGGTCTTCAGAGCTGTGCGCAGCTGGGTGGAGGTCTTCAGAGCTGTGCGCAGCTGGGTGGAGGTCTTCAGAGCTGTGCGCAGCTGGGTGGAGGTCTTCAGAGCTGTGCGCAGCTGGGTGGAGGTCTTCCCCTCTCCCGCTTCTCCTTGAATACAATCTGCATTTGAATATGATTTCTGTGCATATCCTAGCTGAATCAGCAAATTGCATTAGAACAGCACTCTGACCTGGCCCCATGTTTCCTGTGTAAGGTAATGAGGGAGGCGTGTGCTAACGGGAGTGGCCCGGCGGACTCAGATGCACCGCCGTCCGGATCTCCAGTCCACAAAGCTGAGCTGGAAAAGGTGAGAGTCAAGTGGGACTGGAGTGTGTAGTTTGTGTGTGTTCGAGTCTGTGTGTCTTCATGTGTATTTTTCATCCAGTCATGGTTGCAGTGTGTGTGTGTTGGTGTGTGCATGCTGCTCACAGTATTTCCATGTAGGCACTTGTCTTGTTTTTGTGTAGGTGTGTGTGCGTTTGTGTGCGCACACATGTCTGACAGCTTCTCAACACGTCGGTGTCTATGCAGCTCCGTAGATGCCACAGTGGGGTTGGGGTGTGTGGAGAGGCTGTGTGTGCGGGTGAAATTCCATCTCACCGCAGCAAGACGCACTCGGCTGGCTGTGGAAAGCAGAGCGTGGAAGAAAAACGGTCTAATCAAAGAGTGAAGGAACACGCTCAGCGTCCCAGCCCCAACTTACTGTGCTCACACTAACCCTAGCTCGCTGATTAGACCACCTGTGTGTGTGTGTGTGTGTGTGTGTGTGTGTGTGTGTGTGTGTGTGTGTGTGTGTGTGTGTGTGGGATCAAGAGATCTGAGGTGCTTTTAATACCTTTAATGACAGACAACTATTAAACTGGCACAGTGTGCATAAGATGTAGTTCTTTACACTTAATACCAAACAGATGCTCTTTAAGTTTTTCCTGGAGTAGAGGGCAGTAGTTAAAAACCTGATGTGGTTTTTATATGTGTATATGCTTAATGTGTATGTATTTTTGTATGCTCACAACACAATTGCATGCACTGGCACGTGTCTGTGTTTGTGACTATATACAAGATATATAGTAGGTGTGTATATGTATGTAACTACAACTCTGCCAGTGTGTTTGTGTTTGAGGAGATAATAATGGTGCAAACGTATACTGACGCTGCTCTCTGGTTCAGCGTGCCTGGGCAGGGCTGTCCGTAGCTGTTCTTTATTTTAACCTGCTTTTTACAATCTTCCTTTGCAGAAGTTGTCCTGTGATAGGCCTAGTTCAGATGGAGAGCCCAACCACGAAAATGGCATCTCAGATGGCAAAGATCCAGGTAAGTCCGTCTAAACTGGGACATATTTCTATGTTGGTGGGGGCTGCTGTGTTGCTCATGTAGAATAAGAAAATGCAGACTAGAATACAGCGTGATGCTTTTGCATTCCACCACATTGACCCAGATTGACGCTGGAGTTCCACCTCAAACCTCAGATCATAATAATCAGAAATGGGTTCAGAGGTTCTAGTTTGTAACCCAACCCCAGGCACACACATCAAGGAGTCATTGAAAAATATATCAACCAGTGTGCGTCATCCAATGTTTCTGCAATTAACCTAGAGTCTTAAAATGTGAGCTAAGAAACATAAGAAACTAATTTAGTATGAAATTGCAAAAGAAATTTACAGTCACGAGTGACTTTAAGACCTCTAAATTCTGTTTCTCTACGATTTCTCTGCCTAAATCCAAACAGCCACCCCAATATTTTCAGATTTAAGGTCTGTCATAAATCATGAATTCACCTTTAATTCAAGCGAGATGCTCTCTAAATAAGATAATGGGACTATTTAGAATATCCCATAATAAAATAATAGGATTATTTACAATATCCCATAATAAAATAATGGGATTATTTACCCAACGTTTGTTTGGCTCTTTGTCACGGCCAGGGATTAAACCTCCCTTAAAACTTGTCAGGACATCTGCTTCAGGCCTGTGGAATTCAGTCCTGTTCTGTGTTGTTTCTGCACCAGCTTGCCTTAGACGGGCGAGGGCTGAATCCTCCACCGGGAGTGAATTCCATGCCTGTTGCATGTGCTGCTGCTGCCAACAGGATTAGCTGGTGTGATTGATATTCTTGTCTCGTAGCCATAAACCAATATTAACACAGAATTATTTTTTATAAATGGTTACAGATGATCTGCTATGAATAACTCATAGAAGGGAATAGATTTAAGAGCAGGTAATGTCATATTATTATTATTAGCCCTTCCGCAAGCATGGAGATCCGCAAGATTTAATGATGTTTGTAAATCATGGCATGAGCTTTTGTCTTGGTTTTATATGGCGTTAAATCACTGTCAAACCCGCTCCATCGTGGTGTCACCTGAAGGGGCATGATTAGCAGAGCAGAAACGAGTAGCACCCCCTGTAGGACTGAAATGGCATCGTGGCCGCAATCGTCTGGTAGCACTTTGGGTGACTGGGGTAACATTCAACTCCTCCACGACTCTTATCTGATCTCGCGTCTCCATGGGTAACGAGCGCTCCAGATGTGCTCTCCGCAGCCCAACATGCTGCCACCGTGCTCGCTTTGATGAGGAGGAGGAGGAGGAGGAAGGGTCGGACGCATGACGAAGAAACAAACCTCACCGATTAATTAAAGTGGTCACATTCTTTCCAACTCGTGTAACTGGTTGGACTACGTGGGAGCAAATTAGCCAGATTGCAGAACTTTCCCTGTGTGTGTGTGTGTGTGTGTGTGTGTCGTTAAAGGGTGAATGGCTTTTGCATCTGTCTTTGGTTGTGACTCAATCCTGGAGTAGTTGTACAGCAGAGGGCGCTGGCTTCACATGAGCTTAGCTTTGATTATTTAGTTATTTCATTTTTTTTTGAAGAGAGGGTCACTAGGGTGAATGGACAAAGATATTATTTTGAAGTCAGTTTAGCATATTTTAACATTTTCTTTGAGTCTGAAAGAATTTGCAGCCTTGTATAACCCATTACTAAATATGACGGTGCATAGCAGATTACCACAAATCACACTTCAAAAGAAGCCCAAGAAAACTGACCAAACAGTCTTTATTTTTGTTATTTTTGGGAGAGAGAGACAAAGAGAGGCAGACAGAGAATCAGACAGACAGTATTAAAGCCCATATAATGAACCCTCTAAAAACTGGTACGGGTGTTCTCTGTCTGTGCCTGTGTTTGTCTTTGACTGTCTGTGTCTCTCTTAATTTCTTTCTGTCTCTCTCCTTCCCAGTGTAGTGAACTGTACACTGGTTTCCTCGAGTTCATTACCCAACAATTAAACACTTTACAAAGAGCTTTGCGTTGCATCTTATTGCAGAACAGTTGCTCATTCCTGCCATAACTGAGACACGTTCTCTCTGCCACAGCAAAAGGGAAGAAGAGCTCTCGGTCTGAGCAGAAGGGCACAGTGGGTAAGGGGGCAGGCAAGAAGATCACCAAGATCATCAGTCTGGGGAAGAAGAAACCGTCCACTGACGAGCAGACGTCGTCAGCTGAGGAGGACGTTCCCACGTGCGGTAAGGAAGCTTCTCCTTTTTTAATTGGCTGCTGTGGGAAGAAGCAGACAGTCCTGATTGGTTACAACTCCCTGATTGACAGGCTACCTGAACGTGCTGTCAAATAACCGCTGGCGGGAGAGGTGGTGCCGGCTGAAGGACAACCAGCTGTTGCTCCATAAGGACCGGGAGGATCTGAAGACCCACATGGCCTCGCTTCCCCTGCGAGGCTGTGAGGTCATCCCCGGGCTGGACTCCAAGCACCCCTTCGCATTCAGGCTCATGAGGAACGGTCAGGAGGTGGCCGTGCTGGAGGTGAGAGTGGGCGTGGTTTAGGGTTTGATGCCAGGAGGTGGTCACGTCTCTTTCATATTCAGTCTTGAGAGGTTTTGTTGGAATTTAATCGTGTTTTTTGTTTTCACTGACATTATTCATGTGGACTGTAAATTTACTTCACATCTACTAAATTTGTGTGTGTGTCAGGCCTCCTCCTCTGAGAGCATGGGTCGCTGGTTGGGCGTCTTGCTGGCAGAGACAGGCTCCAACACTGACCCTGCCGCGTTGCACTATGACTACATAGATGTGGAGACCACTGCGAATGTCATTCAGCTGGCCAAGCAGTCCTTCTGGTGAGGAACAAGTGCTAATTGGTTACAATCAAAATGTAATTTAAAATCAAATTTAATTAGCATATTCAATTATGGTAATACATGCTAATATTAACACAGCATGTCGAATTTTTGTATTTTTATGCTTTTGGCTTTATGGTTCATTGAAAGAGCTGTTTGTCTTAGTAAGCCACATTTGTGTTCAGCTTCACCAGTAAGCGTGCTGTGTCTCCAAACCCATACCTGGATAACCCCGTGAACGGCTATGCTAGGCCTACTGGGGTCGCTCTGCACTACGACGATGTCCCCTGCATCAATGGATCGGTATGGTTTCACATGCAGGTGCATCTACTCGCTTACACACACACTCTCGTTTGGAACGCGTGTCCACTCTTCGTGTACGCAAGAGTGCCTCGTGCTTTGAGCCTTTCTCTGCATTGTTCAGTCAGCAGTTTCCCATCTTCCTAAAGTGTCTTCTTTGCTTTTTGTCTGCTTTCTTCTCTTCCGTCCTCTTGATTGCATGCTGGTGTCCCGTCTGCCGGCAGGAGGAGACTCACTATGAGAACACTGACCTTTATGAGAACATGCCTTCCCCCACACCGTCAGCTCGCAACTCTCACAAACCACGCTGGCCACCAGCCTCCTCTGGCCATTACAACACACCCACCTCCACTAAATCCCTGCCTTCCTCTTCATCTTCCTCTTCCTCTGCTGCTACTACTAAAACCCAGGTGACTAACATGGAGTTTCGGTATCTTCCTCTGCTTTATATCTGAGACTCCTGACTAATTCACACCATCTGAGTCTTTTCATGTACTTCAAGTATACACCAGTAAAGACTGTAGATGATCAGTTTGACAGTGCTGCAAAATCAGTGAATATGGAAGAACAGCTTTAAAAAATGCCCCAATAAATATTTAAACATGTGGTCATTTGCCATTCTGGGCTAAGAGTACCAAAAGCATGGTTAAATGGTACAGTGGCATCACCCTGAACACTCTCATTTAAGATGATTTGAACACTTCTGTACTTTTGGGAAATGGAGCCCTGATCACTAAAAACTAACCATAACCCTAACCACCAACTTAAAGTTGAACAACATCTGTGAAATGTTTCTGAAGACTTTGCTACCAAAAGTTAAAGGTAAATGCATTAAAGAAAAACATTGATAGGTGTGTGTGGGTGTGTGGGTGTGTGTGTGTGTGTGTGTGTGTGTGTGTGTGTGTGTGTGTGTGTGTGTGTGTGTGTGTGTGAGACATTGTGAGAAGCTTTGAGCATGTGTGAGAGAGAGAAAGACAGACATGAGCGTGTGTGTATAGTCATGTGTGTGGTCATGCATGAAGTCTGACTGCAGTTCCTTTGCGTATAAAAGTTTATTGGCCGGAAGCAGAAACAGAAGCATGGCTTTCTGCTGGAAGACCAGCTGGCTGTCTGCAGCTGCGGCCGCACTAGCTCAAGGTCAAGGGCTTCGGAGCAGACGCGTGGGCTGAGCTGCTTTAATAGTGCACCTTGGTGCCGTGGTCTCCATGTACTGTGGATATCCTGCAGCCCACACCGGCAAGCTCATTAACACGGGAAAGACTCGCGGCTGGCTCGCGTCACCTGTGTGTGTGGGTTCATGGTAGAGCATTAGCATAGCAGCCTGCAGAGAGCAGTTAGATACAGGAGTAAAGCTCCCGGTATTCTTTCTGAAGAATAGTACTTATGAATTCAGTTCTGTCTTTCATTGATGATTTATAGGTTCCTGCTAATCCTAAATTCATTTTTTTAAATATTCAAAAGACAACATGGTAGTGAGCGCTGTAATAGTTTATCCATGCAACATGGTCGTGATGAGTGTATAGGGAGTAATTCATCATGTCCTTGGTGTAGATCATTTTTGCTTGCTTGCCCTAAACATGAGCTGTGAATGGTCATTTACCTTCTCTGTCTTCTGGTTGCCGATCAGATGAAGGGAAAGAAAGCCACAACCACCAATGGTGTTGGAGCCAAACTGAAGCTGGACAGGAACCAGCCCAAGAAGAGTAATGGAACCAATGGATCTCTACCAGTGAAATGCAACAATTCAAGTACGAGAACAGTATTTCACAATTAGAGCAAGTGATGTTGACGGAGCATAATCTTGATATTAGCCCATATTTTTGCTAGTGACTTTTGTTAATGCAGGGCATATTTTGCTAATGCTAACCTAAGCAGACATTATGTCTGGGTGCATTACCCCAGTTATTCCACCAATGATCTCTTTCTAGGAAAAAGAAGCCACACAAATATGTGGAAAATGGTGGAATGTGGAATCTGCAGAATTGCAGTGCTGGGTTCATGTGGACAGACCTAATTCTGCTTAGTACACTCAGTCAACCCAGATTCCCCACCAGAGACAGGCGCTTGCTCAGAGCGTCTCACAATCACTCAAACACTCAAACAATTTACAAGCCATTCAAATATTTGAATCCCATAAATACTAAGTGCCTTTTTGTAAACAACATGAACTTGTGCGGTGAAAAAAAAGGTTTGAATGTAACCAGATTGGAAGTGAAACAAAAAGCCTTTTTAAAGTGGTGGTTCACTTCCATGATGTTTGCCAGGTATGGACCAGTATAAGTATGGGAAGAACAGGGTAGAGGCAGACGCCAAGAGGCTCCAGGCTAAAGAGGAGGATCTGTTGAGGAGGAAGCAGGAGATTCGTAACCGTCTGACCCAGCTGAAGAAAGACAGGAGAGATCTGCGCACCGCCGTTGAGAACAGCGCAGGTGATCACCTCAATAACTCAAGAGTCAGAACATCGTAGTAACACGCGTTCTATATGGCGCTGTGTTAAAATAACGTGCCATGACTTTAGATGTTCATTCACATGTAATGATGCAAAATTTATGTATGTTAGTTTTGATGGAGTTTCTGTAGGTTCTGAAAGTAGAATGAGTGTTGTGGAGTGTGCAGTACTGGAAGTGTTTGGAAGTGTTTGGAAGTCGTCCAGGCCTGATTCTCCTATTGCTGTCCCTCTGTGCTAGGAAAGCGCTCCCAGGCGTCCCTGTCGGAGCGGCTGAAGAAGGTGGAGGAGGAGTGTAAGCTGAAGGAGGAGGAGCGGGTGAATCTGGAGCTGGAGATCACGGAGGTGAAGGAGAGCCTGAAGAAGGCACTCAGCGGAGGCGTCACTCTGGGCTTGACCATCCAACCCAAGGCCAGCAGCTCCAGCCCACAGGTTTGCCCCGCCTCCTCACACACTCTGGGCGAACTCTAGTTTAAGCTGTCTTAAACGCTGCAATCATGAACCATGGAGCAGGTCACTTAGCTCAGGTTTTCAGGCAATATGACATATTGCATGCCTGAATTAGTATAAAGTGGTGTTCAGGTGTAGGTCTTGTGTGTATGTGTAAATATTTGTCTTTTCTTGTTTCTGTGTAGTCTCCGGTGCTGATGAGACGTACAGTAGACAACTCTCCTCTTTCTAGCTGTGACACCAGTGACACTGAGACATGCTCACTTCCAGTCAATAGCGCCTCCTTGCTGCGACGGCAGGTTCCACAGAAAACCTCTCCTGTACGGGGACATGTCCTTCAGAAGGCCAAGGTGAGGGCTGTTATATACATACATCATGTATGTACAAGTACACACATACTTATATACTCACAACACAATACACACGTGTAGCACTGACTCGAAAAGGTGTTAAATGCTTTGCCCATAATGTCCGGCTTTGTGAAAACGAGGCACCATTTTTGCAGAATTGTACTGTTTCCATTTTTACCCAGTGGAAATCCATCAGGTTTTGAATAAAATATTATGTTAAAGAAAATGTGACTATTGCATAAACATTCATATCCATTTCCGTTGGCAAACTATAATTACTTTGGGTGTACAATCCTGTGTTAACCAGCTCACCAACAAGTTGGGTGGTCTCTGTACACACTGACAGTGCTTCAGTGTAGCAGGTTGTCCTGGATTAAACCATCTGCCTGACGTGCTTCCGCTGGAGCCAACCATCAAGACCAGAGAACCTTAGCATGTCACTGCAGCGCATAGAGACAGCCTGTGTTCAGTGCCTGTGTTTGGCTCAGACCTGAGGGAGGGCCGCAGTGGTGTTGGGCCTGAAAAAGACATGATCAGCGGAGTAAAATACCAGTAAATATTTACAAGAAACCTTGCTTTGCTTTGCTGAGAGCCCTTGAAGTGTTTCATTTCTGCTGCCCACTGATTATAAGGCCCAGTCTAATGGAGGGGCTACCAGAACTGCCCCTGAGTACAGGCTGCAGTACATGAGACTCCCTTGCTGTGGCAAGCTACGTGATCAGCCTCTGTGGTCCTTGTGATGAAGTGTGCTCTCTCTTTCTCTTGCAGGAATGGGAGATGAAATCTGGCACATAAACACTCACATCCTCTGATTTCACCTGTTACATGTATATTTATTTAAATGTTTGCATATAGAAATGATTGTCGAAAGTGAACCGACTGAAACGTACACACAACGTGGTGGAGGAACACATGCTGGTCTCACCTGGAGAACCCCACCGGCATTCAACACTGTGGATTACACCACCAGGCAGTCATAATTTCACATGAAGTATTATTGTTGTTGTTTTTATTATTATTGTTATTATTGACTGATTGTTCATGTCTAGTAATGCTGCCACTTGTCAAACTGCCACGCAGCTGCAGTCTTTTTCTCAGCCAACTGAAATTCAGCTATGCTTCGTCTGTAGTAGCAGACATATGTCTATGAAGTCATTGGAAGTTCTTTTAAAAAAAAAATATTTATTTGTAAATGTTGTGGAATATGCACGCCTCTCTCTGGGTTTGAAAATGCACACCTCTCTGGGTTTGAAAATGCACGCCTCTGGGTTTCAAAACGCACGCCTCTGGGTTTGTTTGTATTATTTAAAGCTGTAACGTCCTTTATTTGGCCACATGCTGGGTCCTTCTCCTCGTGGGGTTTGGGGGCATTTCGTTAGCTTTCGTTTCGTTTGTTTACTTTCATATGTTTCTTTAGGGCCTGGGGTCTGGAGACCACATTTCAGCTGGATGTCAGTTTGACGTCTAGAGCTTTCTGGCCGTATTCGTTTTTGCTAAGTTTGATCATAAAATGAAATGTAGAGTAAATGAAAGCTTAGTGAAAGCAGCTGTTGAATTACGGGCCAGTTTGATGGTTTTGCGGAGGTGGTTTTTGCGGAAGCTGACATCAGCGCCCCCCCCACACACACACAAGGCCTGGGCAGACGTTTGGCTGGAGTGGTTGCTGTGGTAAAGGTGGGCGGTGGGGAAGAGGGCAGCTGAGGGCAGGGCTGGGTAGAGCACTGGCAGCTTGGGCCTCACGGCACTTCATACTCGCCAGAACGTCCCTGCAGAACCGTCCACCTCTGTAGTGTCCACCTGTCTTGGAACTGTAGCAGCGCTCACTTGCGCTCTCTCTCTCTCTCTCCTACACTCCATCTTTCCATTCTCTATCGGTCATTCTTTCCTTTCTCAAGCTTTCTCTTTCTTCCTCTCACTTCTCTCTGTGTCACATGCTATCATTGGACACTTCAATGCATTTTTACCCATCAGTACACTGACTGGTACAAAAAAGCACTGTAAGCAGACCTCTGGCTACATGCTTTACCCATGTGAAATTGGGTGGTTGTGTGAGAGAACCAAGGATCCTTCAGAAGTTCTGAATTTAAAATAAGGTCTTTGTGGTGTTTTCTCATCACTACTCCATGCAGCATTTACCTACAGACATAATTTACATTTGAAGGCAACAATAGTTAATCATACACACTGAGCTTCACCTGCTAAATGAACAGCTGAATTTCTGGTATTAAACAGCATGATGCCAACTGTCTCTGTCCGTGTTGCTGTACAGGATTATCCAGAGCAAGCTGTGTATCTGTTTGACTGATATTGGTGCTTTTGAGTAAAACATTTGCTTTTTACTCCTAATCCACTGAGACTAAGGAGTAAGATTTGGTGCTTATTATAGGAATGAGGATGGACTCCTAGAGACTACTGCCAGCATGCTCAAACTTGAGACACATTTATAATTTTCCTTAGATGGTCTGTTTCTTTTGCAGTGATGCTTAGCATTTTGATTTGAGACTACATATTTTCAAGTTACAAACAACCAGATGTTTTAGCCCTCAAGGCAATTGTAAATACTTGTCTGTCTCTCTCATGTGTTCATTGATTTCAGTCCCAGAAGTCTGCAGTCCAGGGCTTGCCATGTCCATGTCTGAGGGCAGTGTCAGTTTTGGACGTGGACTCTGTGTTTTGGGCTTTGTCTCAGAGAGACTTTGTGGGAGTATGAGAAATGTCCATTTGAAAATTGGCTAAGGGTATTTTCGGCCTCCGTGAATCATCTTTTCTTGCCCTGAATTATGGGCAACCTGTTGTATTGCATATGCTAGAACAATGACTTTACTCAGATAAAAGAACAAAGGAAGTTTTATAAAGTATAGAGAAGAGGCCAGCATAACTGTTGACTGCCTCAAAAAGTCTCTCCCTCACACAGATAATTGATATCATAAAATGTGAACAGTAATATATGTATTGCTTCAAAGGATATGGTCACAGTGATGGAATAAGTCTTTAAAAACTTTTAAAACAATTTTCTTTGTTTTGCACCTTAAGGATGTTTTTTTTTATTAATTGTACTTTAATAAGTGACAGTTGCTAACTTGGCAACAAACAGTTGTACATAAATAAAATTGCTTCCAAGCATGATGTGATTTTGCTTTCATTCTTCATTTTGAACCCAATTAATTATTTATCACAATACACAAAATAATAATCATTGCCTGGATGATTAATAATCTCAGAACAACATGTTTGGTCATCTATATCTTTACAAAAGACAATAAAGTAAACTTTTCTTTCCAAAACCAAATGTCTAGAAAGTATTTTTGACACAATTGGGCCCTCTAGTGCCAACGAAATTCGTTTAATCTGAAATTGTGATTCTCCGGGAAGCTCGTGTTGACTTGCACAATCCAAGATTTGTATAAAACCTAAATCTCATACATTACAGGCATGTTTACCAACAAAGTATAACTGTACGACATTGTGGTGATTTACTAACATTTTAAAAGTCTTTTTCTTACACAATATTTTTATCGACTTGCAAGGGTGACAGAAATCCACAAAACTTGATCCTGACAAGTACATCTGCCATGGCGCCTACGTACGGCAGGTGGCAGCACTACACTTGAACTTATTTACAGCTGATCAGCTAACGCGTGAAGAAGTCAAAACGTCAACAACACCTCGTCTCACATAAAGTGTATTTTCGATGAGATTGCTAACAGGTTTATAAGATTTATACGCAGTTTTGTTTTGAATAATTCAAAAGATGGACGAAGATGTACTGGCTACACTAAAATTACTGATTATTGGAGAAAGTGGAGTTGGAAAGTCCAGGTAAGAAACGTCGAACAGAATGTAATCTTAAGTTAGGGTGTATGTTACTTTCACTGTGGTGGCACCATATTTATGAGTGCATTAAACCCTCATGTAGCGGCGGGTGCCCTGTGACTCGACAATTAAACCTAAGTGGTAAATGTGTATTTTAGAGGATAAAAAGAGACGTTTTAGTTGTAGCGTGTAGTCAGCCCACCCCTCCAGATGGTCCAGGTACTGATCCGGTTCCCAGGTGTCCTGTGCCTCATGTTCTTGATGGCTTGGTGTAGCTGTGCTGGCAGCTGGAATGAATCCAAAAAATGTGAACTGACTGGTGGCCACCGAGGACTGTTGAGAGAGGAATGGAGAAAAGAATACAGAGTATGTGTGTTTCTGTTAGAGATTTCAACGCGGTTCTGGTAAGGAGCGTACTGAGTAAACACACATCTTGGTGTCACCATTGCAAAGGTAAACAAGGTGGTATATGAAAGTGTGTGTCATCGGTTGGAGAACACTGCTGGAAGTTAAAAGGTTTTTCCCTCTTTCCCACTCTTCTTTTAGTCTTCTTCTGAGGTTTACGGATGACACGTTTGATCCAGAACTTGGAGCAACAATTGGTAACCACTCTCAGTGTCTCATTCACATCTCTTGGTCTATTGTAGATAGCAACAGTGAGGATGGTGTAGTGTGATTGAAACATAACACTAGATGTGAAAACACATTGATATTATTTCAGGAAGTAGCCCTGTCATTTTGTTTATATGCTACTATTGCTTTACCCCTAACACAACCTTTTTTATTTGGTGATGTGTTGTCTCCGAAACTTCAGACAGATTCCTTGTAAACGAGAGCAATCTGGGACACAGTGGGGCCTGTACTGTAACACACACTGAAGACACTGTAACACACACTGAAGACACTGTAACACACACCGAAGACACTGTAACACACCATGTGTCTGAAATGCATGCAAATCATTCCGTGAAACGGAACATGTGGACCTGGTGTTGAACCAACACGGTTGTCACAGACCCTGCATGTAAATAAGCTGCATGTACATTTAGACCTGGTTTCCTCCGTCAACACTGTGACGGGCTTTTCTGTTAGTTCTGATGACCCGTTTCTCTCCTCCGGCGAGCTTCTCCTCTCAGTGATGGCAGGAGCAGAAGGAGATGCCTTCCTGTCCGCATCACTCTCACAGCCTTCCCTCTCTGGGGGTTTTGGTTAAGGATATTAGTCATGCTCACTGCCTGCTTGCAGCTCTGTGAAGCAGAGAAGCAAAACAACGCCCAGTTGAGTCACGTCTGGCCTGTTTGTTTTATCTGACCAAGACCGTCACAATTCCCCAATTAGCAGCACATTTTGAGGGGTTTTGTCAACTGGGCTCTTTGCCTTAAAAAACATTTAATTCCACATACCTGTTTCACTGTGTGTGTGCATGAATTGGACACAGATGCACCACAGGCCCCACTATTAGAAACACTGATAGGTTTGGTTCTTCTTTCATTCTTATGATTTATCATTACATGCATGTCTATGAGGTTGCATTCACAACTCACCTAGTACATGTGGTAGGCAAACGTGGTAAGCATTTACTTGTTTTTCAATTTCATGCAACAAAACATTTTTTGGATTTTACTGCAGGTGTAGATTTCAAAGTGAAAACACTTGCTGTGGACGGGAACCGGGCAAAACTAGCTATATGGGTAAGCTGTCACCCACCCATTCTTTACAGATGTGTAGATTTGAAAACGTTTTTGAAGCATTAATTAGTAAAGTAACCATGCATGTGATACATTATGTAAACTTTTATGTCAGTACAGTTTATAAAGAGAAGAGGTATTTTGACATAGCCAAGGACTAATGTAGTGTAACCCCTTGTGAAATATTGCCTGCTAACAGTAGAGGGCAGTATATCCCCACAGTTTCTGTAGATCACGGCTGTCTTTACAGTATATGAAAATCTGGATTTGTTGGAGGAGAGCATGGGGTATTAAGAAGCTGAAATAGTAGCTTCTATATCGCAGGCTCAATTTATTTCAATATTCAGTCATTTGGCTGTTCCAAAGAATTTACTTTGTCTGTGTTTTATCATGTTAGGATTTGAAACAGTTGTGTGCATCTTGTGTGTGTGAGAGGGTCTTACTTTCTTTCTTACTTTCTGTCTTTTTAACTTATATTTAACAGGACACAGCAGGCCAGGAGCGTTTTCGTACCTTAACCCCCAGCTACTACAGAGGAAGCCAGGGTGTCATATTGGGTGAGCTTATGACATGCAAACCTGCTCAGAGAGACCGGGGAGCAGTGTTCTCAGGTCTGCTGCTGGTTTGACATCACAGTGCAGAACCTAATGCAATAAACCAGAGTTATTGAACATTTGGTAGTGGTTTAAAAGCACAGTGAGTGAAGGAGCATGCTTGGAATACTTCTGAGAGCTGTGATTGGTTGGGAGATGCAGGATAATGTCCACGGCTCCTCACTCTGTGTATGTCTGTGTTAGTGTATGACGTCACGAGACGAGAGACGTTTACCAAGTTGAACCACTGGCTGAAGGAGCTGGAGGTACACCGCACCCAAAACGACCTCGTCAAGATGCTTGTGGGTAACAAGATGGATAAGGTACACCTCTCTGCTCTTCATATGGGACAGGAGAGTACAGGGGCCTGGGCCTGTACCAGCTACTGTACAACCACTGAATCTGAATATTCAGTTCGTGTATTGTCTTATTCATATCCACGTGTTTCTGAATTGACATGACTGTCCCGCCCCCCATGGACTCTTGCTCTGTAAATACTATAGATGCAGATATAGATAATCCTGCTTTACACTTCTGAGGATCTTTTTGGTAAAAGAAGCTGATGTTGAGTTGTTCTAATCCTAGTTTCTGGCTCTCTGACTCTAACTCACGCATTTTCAATGGTTTGCGCCTAGAGCAAGGGAAAGGTGTGTGTGTGTGTGCGTGTGTGTGTGCGTGTGTGTGTGCGTGTGTGTGTGCGTGTGTGTGTGCGTGTGTGTGTGTGCGTGTGTGTGTGTGCGTGTGTGTGTGTGCGTGTGTGCGTGTGTGTGTGCGTGTGTGTGTGCGTGCGCGTGTGTGCGTGCGCGTGTGTGCGTGCGCGTGTGTGCGTGCGCGTGTGTGCGTGTGCGTGTGTGCGTGTGTGTGCGTGTGTGTGTGTGTGTGTGTGTGTGTGCGCGTGCGTGCGTGTGTGCGTGCGCGTGTGTGTGTGTGCGTGTGCGTGTGTGTGTGTGTGTGTGTGTGTGTGTGTGTGTGTGTGTGTGTGTGTGTGTGTGTGTGCGCGTGCGCGTGCGCGTGTGCGTGCGTGTGTGCGTGTGTGTGTGTGTGTGTGTGCGTGTGTGCGTGTGTGTGTGTGCGTGTGTGCGTGTGTGTGTGTGTGTGTGTGTGTGTGTGTGTGTGTGTGTGTGTGCGTGTGTGTGTGTGTGTGAGATATAGGACACCCCAGGTTGGGTCTCAGCACTCAGCTTCATCTCTCTTCTGCAGGACGACAGGGAAGTGGACCGGAACGAAGGGCTCGCGTTTGCGAGGAAACACTCCATGCTGTTTATAGGTGAAGGAAGAGCATCTCCCCCAGTTCACGTTGTATAGGTTAACGAGGGCCGCTGGGAGCTCCATGATGTGTGTGCTCATCATAACGTTCTAAGCTTGGCTTTATTCAGCCATGTCATTAACCTTTCACATGACACTTTTTTGGAAGAAGGCTCATCATGTAGTTTTGCAATTCAATTATTAATGTATTTTGATAAAGATCTCTCTCTCCCTCTCTCTCTCCCTCTCTCTCTCTCTCTCTCTCTCTCTCTCTCTCTCTCTCTCTCTCTCTCTCTCTCTCTCTCTCTCTCTCTCTCTCTCTCTCAGAGGCCAGTGCTAAGACACGAGATGGGGTCGCCTGTGCGTTTGAGGAGCTGGTGGAAAAGATCTTGCAGACTCCAGGCCTTTGGGAGAGTGAGAGGAAAACCAGAGGAATAGCCCTGACTGAACACCCTAGGCAGCCTGCTGGACATAGATGTTACTGCTCACTGCTCTAACACACACACACACACACACACACACACACACACACACACGAAAGCAGATAAAAGTGTAGCAGTTTGGACTTGTATAAAGACATACAGACAAAACAGGTGGGGATAGATAGTAATTTTAACACCATTGCACACTAACCATACAGACACACACACATACACACACACACTTACATAAACAAGATCGTAGCAGTATGGACATGGATACAGATAGACCCACTAAACAGGTGGAGATAGATAGTATCATCGTCATGGACTCTAACCATAGCTGCTACACATTTTGAAGCACTGGACTGAGTAGGCATGTAGTTTGGCCTGGAGACGTAGTGCTGTGCAGTGAACAGTGTGGGGCCCCCACTTCAGCCCCCCCCTGTCAAAGGCATGCGTGTGCCTTCTGTGGTGACCAGTGGTAAACAGAAAGGCGTGGCCTTGACAGCATGGGTGGGTGGAGTTTCAGGCAAGTAAACAAAGTGGTAAATTCCCTCAGCAGATATGACCAACCTCTGCAGTGAGCATAAACTCTGTTGGTGTTAGTTGACATACGTGAAACCCGTGTGTGTTTCACTGTGTTTGCTTTCATTTTTGTTTCATTTTGTGTGGTTTCCATTTACTGAGAACTCCAATGTCCCTCTGCACACACTGAGAAACAGACGTGTCTCAGGTCCATCTTTGCTCCAGAAAGGGTTGAGAACATCTCTCCACACCTTCCCCTGGTCTTTGTGTCTGTCCTTTCTCCATCCGCGCCTTCTCTATAAACGGACTTACTCTTAAGTCAATTACAATACAGACAGACAGATGGCCACATCTCTGTTCTCCACCAGGGAAGCCCAAACCCGCCCACAGTCTACTACGTGTCCACAAACAGTATGTTTCTAAATAAGCTTTCCAAGTCAATAAAAGCACAAACATTGAGATCAAAGGCTTAAACATTAGGGACCATTATGCAGAAAACAGCCCAGTGCACCACAGGATATCGAGCAAAGCAACTCGACGGAGGAAGAGTGAACGTTACAGCGTATTCACTACACGTCTCTCCTCATTTGTGTGCTGATATCCCCTGAAGGTTTACACGGTTGATGCTGCCTTTGGGCAGACGGTTCAAATTGACGGCTGGTATTTTCCCGCCCTGTTGGGTTTATTTTGTAGAACTGATATGTCGCCAGCTTTTCATCAGTGCTCGCAGTGGGGGGTTGTGGATGGCGGTGCCAGGATGAGGTGTCCCTGGGGTGGGGGACGAGGAACCCTGCTGCCTGCGTGCACGTGAAGGCCCCGTCCGCTTCAACCTCCTGGCATATCTGGGACACGTTCCTCCATGGCTGGTGAGAGGCTGCAGTCTTTGTGGGATGGAAGCCACTAGCAGCTGGGACATGTTCTCAAGGCTCCCGTCCTGTGACCCTTTTCAGGACCGTTTTTCGGCCTGGGTTTAGTCTGTGTGGAACCTTTCTCTCTGGTGGTTTAAATCACTTCATGTTATGTTCTTAAATAATCAGATTTATCTACTTTGTATGTCCATGTGTGGATGAATGTCAGTGTTAATATTTAGCATGGGATGTTGGCTGATTCTGTTGAATATATAATTCACAAGAATGTATGCAGTGCAATATACTGTTAATTCACATCCTGGCGGATCTACAAATATTTGCTAATAATTGAAATTTTTTAAGGACTTTTAAAATTAATGTCTAGTTTTTTTTTAACTGACAGAGTAACATTTGTAAAATAATGTTTTTGATGAAATGATAATAAATCTGGGTGAATGCAGCTCTCTCCCACACTCATTCTGTCCAGCGCTGGAGCTCCGTGTGACCTGCACACGCACTCATCCTAGACTGCCCAGACCTGTTCGCTCTCCATCACAGGGCTCTGCCAATTCTGCAGCCAGCCGCCCTTGATGTTTGATCAGCCGTGCACTCTGGTTCTGGCCTCCTGCTGTCCATACCTGCAGGACGGGGTGGATCAGAATCGCTGCACTGGGCAGGTTTGCAGGTGGTGTAACCATAGTCACATCTCTGTTATTGAGTGTGTTTGTTCCAGGAGCGTTTGAGAGGAAAGAGCCTCTCAAATGGAGAGAGGGAGAGAGAGAGAGAGAGAGAGAGAGAGCTCTCCTTGGGCAGCCGTGAGGTTTGTTGGACGTGAGCTCTTGATCGAGCATTTCTGAAGATCACTGGATTTAAACGGGGCCGTTTGTCAGCCGCGCAGTTAGAATCAGTGTTCAGGTATGTTTTAAAGAGTCATCAAAGAAACACTCCATGTCTTCGTTTCTGATAACACTGTCTGCACTGAACCGGTGATAAAGCGGTGTTGTACTGGGAACCGTGTACAGCACACAGGCAGTCTTCGCTCAGGACAGTTTTCTCTAATTGTTTCCGTGTGCGTCTTTTATTGTCTCTTATCAACTTTTTGATAAATTAGTGCTTATCGTAGCTGTGCCCCTGGGATTAAAGGAGGTTAGTTTGTAGATGTGCTCCTGGGATTAAAGGAGGTTAGTTTGTAGATGTGCCCCTGGGATTAATGGAGGTTAGTTTGTAGATGTGCCCCTGGGATTAAAGGAGGTTAGTTTGTAGATGTGCTCCTGGGATTAAAGTAGGTTAGTTTGTAGATGTGCCCCTGGGATTAAAGGAGGTTAGTTTGTAGATGTGCCCCTGGGATTAAAGGAGGTTAGTTTGTAGATGTGCCCCTGGGATTAATGGAGGTTAGTTTGTAGATGTGCCCCTGGGATTAAAGGAGGTTAGTTTGTAGATGTGCCCCTGGGATTAATGGAGGTTAGTTTGTAGATGTGCCCCTGGGATTAATGGAGGTTAGTTTGTAGATGTGCCCCTGGGATTAATGGAGGTTAGTTTGTAGATGTGCCCCTGGGATTAAAGGAGGTTAGTTTGTAGATGTGCCCCTGGGATTAAAGGAGGTTAGTTTGTAGATGTGCCCCTGGGATTAATGGAGGTTAGTTTGTAGATGTGCTCCTGGGATTAATGGAGGTTAGTTTCTAGATGTGCTCCTGGGATTAATGGAGTCTTTTCTTGAGGCCAGACAGTTCTCTCCCAGTCCCAGACTCCCTGTTTTGCGCAACACACATACGGCTGTTAAAGCAGTAGCACACTGCCAAGACAACCAGGCAGGGGCCTGTTAACCTTGGTCTTCCCTTAACTCTTCAACACTGTCCGTTTGATCTCACTCACTTTCTCTCTCTCTCTCTCTCTCTCTCTCTCTCTCTCTCTCTCTCTCTCTCTCTCTCTCTCTCTCTCTCTCTCTCTCTCTCTCTCTCTCTCTCTCTCTCTCTCTCTCTCTCTCTCTCTCTGATGTATGGTGTAGTGTTCGTCCGTCCTCTCTATGGGCTCATCACATTGAGTTGCGTGCGCTCATTGTGGGATGGTAGCGGCGGCTTCATAGGCTATCGGGTTCCCCAGACGTCACTGGAGCTGGCCCACTCCCGTGGCCCCTCGCTTGTGTTCAGACTGATCCTTCAGCCGTGTTGTGGCGGGGAATGCGCAGCTCTGGATCAGATCGTGGCTTTTAGAAAGAGTCCGAGCTTCATAATTGTTTATGAATATTTATTTTCCACAAGAAAAACATCCTGGCTCGGGGTTCTGAGGGCAGTAACTGTCGAAGGACGTTTTCTATTACGCTACACAGGCTGTGCTGTATGTTCTTAATCAAAATGTTTTGTGGGGGAAAATATTGCATAGATCCTTGATTATCGTATTATTGTGTGCAGCAGTCTATTATCTACACAGTACGTACACCGCAGTGCATACACACACAATTTATACTACATCTAAAAATATAATGATGGTAATAACTAACAGTATTAAAGTTCCCTGGTTGCTATTACTTATTCAGTAAAAAGCAACATGATTAACACCGATATGAAAGGACAAATGAAAGACAGGTGAAGACAAGGTCCATGCCTACATCAGCATTAAAATGCCTAGCGATGCGTTTGCTGGAGTTTGTGCAGAGCGCTTGAGGAACCTGTTAAGAACTTCCACAGGCCTTGTGAAATCATCATCTCACCTCTGGGAACGGGTTAATCGCAGACTTAAAAGCTTCACATTTCCATTTCTGCTGGTATTTTGAGTCGCTTATGAATGTCAGTAATGTGTGTTCAAATTGCAGAATTGCTTACAGGTAAATTACGAAGGTGAATTTGTAGAGTTTGTAGAAAACCAAATTCTGGTCTGTGTTTCTTTATTCAAGCATTTAGAAATATAAGCAGTGTATATTTATTTCAGAAACCAGTTTATTTTTATAAATATATTTTTTTACTAGGCAAGGCAAGTTTATTTATATAGCACCTTTCATACACAACGGTCATTCAAAGTGCTTTACAAATGAAAAGAAAACACAGAAAAATGTAAAACAATAGATTTAAGAAATTAATCACATATATAAAGAAAAATATATAATAAAATAACATAGAATGTAAAAAGTACAGTAAATAAAATAATACATACAGTTTTTACATACAGTTGACATTGTTGTGCTTTAAATTTTGGTATCCTATGTACTTTTATTTGAGCACGGTGTCAAATAGTCCTCGCTTTAGAGCCAGAGAGGAGAGGCGGTGTGATGCCAGATGTTTGATGCTAGAGTGTTCAGCTGACAGACCCGGCCCGACGTGATCTCACAGGCCACTTCATCGTTCCAGCTGTTTTCTATGGATAGCCGCTAGGCCTCGATCCTCTCTATAAGCATATACTGAAGACGTGGTTTAAAAATGCTGACGAGTATTCAGATTGAATGTGACATCCATGCACAAATTGGAGAACTGAATGGGAAACTTGCTGAAGCCATGGCCTCATAGAGTACAGGTTAGGCTACAGGGTTTTTATAGAAACGAGAACTTGTTTAGGCTAGTTAGGCTAGCCTATGGTTGAACATTGGACACTGACCAAATAAATAACCCTTTCACATAGCTTGGAGGCAGAGATAAATACAGTAAAGGTGTACTAATACTGTATGGTCTGTGAGTTTCTTTGCTTGCCTCATGAATTGGCCTGTAATTCAGAATTCGGCCTCTTGTCTTTCTGGTTGAAGGTGTTGGTTCTAGATTGAATCATGCTGTAAATAGTGTCGGTCACTTTCTTCTGAGTTTTGTGTGCCAAAACCTTGAGCCTTTCAGTGCAAGATGAAATCTGACCTGATGACACATGCGATGGTGATTAGTTTACATATGGACAGTTTGGGATTTGGTACTGTGCTCCTTTGTGTGATATGCTGATATCAGTGATGGTGTTTCTGGTCATAATTGTGGGAGGGGCTCTTCCAAATAGAGGTATGCTAGGGCAGAGTTTATTTACTACTTAGGACACTCAAAAGGACAGCTTTCATTTTACAGACTAATGTTAAAGACGGAATCTGAAAAGCATTTGTCCAGAAAGGCAGATCCACATGACCCTGTGGCTGACACAAGGATTTTGGATCAAGACGAGGCCATTTTCCATGGCAGCAGCGCCAGATGTTTTAAGATGCCGTAACTGCGTGTGGATGGTTTGGCATAGCGTGGTAAAGAAATCAAATGTCTGAAAGATCTCAATCTCTGTGTGAGATCCTGTGGCTCAGTGGTATGAGGCCTTGCCTCCAAGGTGGAGAGGCTCTTGGGTCAAGTCCCAGACAGGAACTCCAGGAAATCATGACGGCTCAGGGACAAAGAGTGTGTGATCTAAAAGGGCAGCGTCACTCTCCAACACAAGAGGAATGACCTGAGCGACAGCACATGATGGCTTCGTGTTGGCTGAACAGCACAGCCTGGGTGGAGGGGATTGAGTGATCTTGGCCTGATCACATACGAGGAAACAGCAGCAGTTATGCAGCAAGGAGAGGCAACAAATTGTTGTACTTACCTAAATATTTGGTTGGATTTTAACCACTTCACACCATTTTAGTGTATAAATAAAAAAAACTCCACACTAACCACTTCAGTGCATCACTCTGTTACCTTCATGTGTCTGCTCTGAATCATACACCTCAACATTCACTGAACACATCTGCTCTGAACCATAAATTTCAACATTCACTGAACACGTCTGCTCTGAACCATACACCTCAACATTCACTGAACATGCACACAATCTAAATCACTAAATAATGTTCACAATCAAGCCTTTTTTTCTTTTTTTGGGATATTTGTCATAAAATTACAAAAAATCACACAAGTTCACTTCATCTGTTTCTCTTAGAAATATTCTCACACCTAACATGGTCTTGAACTCACAGCCTCATTCCTGTAACCCCACAAGATGGTTCAGATTTACTCAGTTTTACGTTAGTGAGGAATGGGAAATCTGTTTTCTTTTCAGCTCACACACACATGGTGCTTGTCCAAAGGCATCCTACTGTCCAAGTTTACAGTCCACACTTTGAGGACATTTATAAAACATCTTGTGCATTTATGTAACGCTTGATCAAGCATGACAATAGTCATGTCAATTCTGGCATTTGATACCAGAATGATACTTTAACTTCTTTTTAAAGATCTAGGGTACATTTTTTTAGTTTCAAATGTGCAATGTAAAAATAGTATTTTAATTTTTTTGAATGGATATATTCTTTTTTTATGATAATTTCACAATTGTCAACCTGAGAAAATGCTGGGAATAATGGGTTAGGGTATGGCAATAAAACCTAATGATTTATTCCAACAGGCTCTGCGTGCAAGGTGCATGGGACTGTCTGGTCTTTTCTTGAGCTTTTGTTTAGTTTTATTGTGTTCTTCGTCGCCAATGACTGAAGCCCTGTGAAGTGGTGCATGCTGTGCCCACCGAAGGTGCACCTATTACATTTTTACATTGTCAGACACAAAAGCTCCAATTTGCCCCCGGAGGTACTGAAATTATACCAGTGGTTTTTAGAACGGGTGGCAGAACCAGGTCCCTCCTGGTGCATGTTGTGCCCACCGAAGGTGCACCCTGTTGGACACAAACGCTCCAATTTGCCCCTGGAGGTACTGAAATTAGGGTGTGTCCCTCTGTGCAAACCATATGTCACTGACTTTTGTGAGCGTTTCAGTGCTTTGCTGCACTGTGAGGTCTTCCCACCCTACAGTCATAGCCAAACATTTTGGGAATGGCACAAATTTTGGTTTTCACAAACTTTGCAGCTTCTGTTTTCATAGTGGCCATTTGTAATAACTAGATTGTGATTAGATGAACTGTAGTTAACTGCAGTCATTCCTTGTCATTGAAATGACCTTATCACAAAAATGACTGCAATCCAGCCACTGCATTTCAGAGATCGGGTGACCACAGATCTTGCTCAGGAATGGCAGGGGGCAGGTGTGAGTGCATCGAAAAGCACAGTGAGGCAAAGGCTTTTGGAGGGTATCTTGGTGTCAAAAAGAACAGCAAATAAGCAATTTCTCTCTCTCAAAAAAAAAAACACATCAAGGACAAGCTGATGTTCTGCAGGGAGTATAGAGATTGGACTGCTGAGGTAAAGTTATTTTTTTCAATGAAATCCCCTTCAGACTGTTTGGGACATCTGGAAAATAACTGTCCGGAGAAGAAAAGGTGAGTGCTACCATGAGTCATGCCAACAGTGATGCATCCTGAGACTATTCGTGTGTGGGGCTCCTTCTCATCCAGAGAAGTGCGTGTGCTCAATTTTGCCTTAGAACACAGCCATAAATAAGGAATGGTATCAAAACATCCTGCAAGAGCCACTTCTCCCAACAATCCAGGAGCAATTTGGAGATGAACAATGGTTTAGCAGAACTGTGGAGCACCATGTCACAAGGCAAAAGTGATAACCAAGTACCTCTGTTTTGACAAACAAAAGCCGAGAAACTGATCAACTCCAAGAACTGATTAGGTGAGAATGGGTCGCCATCACTCAAGATTTTGCCCAGAAGCTAATATCCAGCATGCCGAATCGCAGAAGTCTTACAGGTCAACACTATAAATATTAAGTCTTTTGTTTAAACTGGATTTATTTGTCAATGAAATGTTAAATGTATAGAATGCTTACAATTGCACTGTATAAACATCTTTGTGAAAACAAATTTGTTCCACTCAAAACTTTTGGCCACATCTGTACACATCCAATGAGGCCTAGTTCTGTGTTTTCATTGCTGCCTACCTAACTACTATAAGAATAATCTCAAAGTAATTTCAGTTCACTAAGACAACATCAACTGATGAAGTACTGCAGGTCTCATATAACAACTAAAGGTCCACCTAGCTGCAGAGGTATACTTTTTTCAGCAGGGATGATTCAGGACGGACTTACATTAGCAGCACAGCCGGGTTCCAAGACGGTCTTACAGTGGCAATGCAGCAAGGTTGCAGGACAGACGTATGTTAGCAGCTTAGCAGGGCTACAGGACGGTCTTGCAGTGGCACTGCTTTGTTTGGTGTACCACCACATCACCATGCACACGGCTGACATGGAGTGCTGAAGGGCAGCATAGCGCATCTTGTGAGCAGCTTCAAATGAAGACCCTCCCACCATTCCATACCACCTACCACTGCTGGGTGGCAGGTCTGAATAGGTTGTAGACCCATGATGTGATGTATGAATAGATTTGTAAACTAAAAGCCAAATCAGACAGTGTGTTTGAACAGCAAAAGACAAATTCATTATGACTTCAAGGAACCTAATATCACAACGTCTATATCTCATACATGCTGGCTCCCAGGGATCACGTAGGGGTGGAGTGGATTTAGAGTAATGAGTTCAATTTGGGCACAATGACAAAAAGAATGGCGTTCCATTATTTGTTCTTACCAAAGCGCTGTTGAAAAGAACCAGATCATTCGTGAACATGCCATCACTATGAACCATGTTCTTCGGTATAATCTTAGAGATAAAAGAGAATGTTTAAAATTGTCCTATAATTTCAAAATGTTTAGGATATGAGATTAAGGTTTCTTGATCAAATAGGCTATATAAACAGACAAGCAACTGGCAAAATTAAATCAGCCGGTTGAACTGGGGTAAAGAACAGCTCCACTTCTAATCACGCTGCACTCTGCACTCATGTGGGATGTGTTAGGTAGTAGGGCTCCGTTTTCATCGCAGTCCTCAGAAGAAATGTGCTGAGAAAACTAAAGTATGGGGGGGCTGACGATGGATGGAATATTGTTGGCATATAGCACACATTTAACATTTTAACTGCATTTTCTTGGCATCTCGAAGTACAATGAACAGGGAAAAAAATCCGTTTTTCAAGATATGACAGATAAAAAAGCTGTAGCCCGGATGGCAACAGTGAGTTACAAATGTGCTTAATAAATGTTATGGGTTGAGAGTTGAATTATAGGAATGTCTAGTCTACCTTTTTTGCAGTTACGTCTAGAAATTCAGACGCGACAAGGACGTTGCAACAATCATTTTAGAATCTCGTTAGGTTACCTTTACTACAACGTGTTCACTAAAGCACGAGTCTGCAACAGAGGCCAAACGACATATCTTCCAACTATAGACTATTTATGTGAAATAGCAACCCACTTGAACTCATTTACGTTTTTTAAGAAGACGTACTACACATGGTAGTGTTTTCAGTTTTGTGATAGATTCTGTAACATCTCATAAGTCAACTTCATTAGTCTTTTATTTAAGTTTTCTTCCGGGTCAAATCTGAAAGCGTAACCTCGTAGCACACACGCGCTGACCGATGGCCATTACAGAGCTCCTTGTGGTTTTGACGTTTATAATCACAACAACCCTGAATATCTGAAAGACTTTTTGCTTTTTTGACTAAATGGGGATTATTTCTGCTGCGTTATTTTTCGGTTTGGGTGAATATAGTCTAATCGATAGTCTTAACTGTGTGTGTAAAGCAAGCAGGCCTGTCAACACGAGACAACGGCATGAGGGCACAGTCTTATCAGTAGGCTGTTAATGACATGTGCTATATCTAGAATAAAGAGCTGGAATAAGTGACATTCAAACTGCCATCCTCAAAGGCAATAATTCTCTAGTATCTCAAATTATTTGGAAAATGACCATTTAAAAACCCATGGAAGAACACAAAGGGGAAAAAGACAGACAGACAGAAATAAAATGCATAGATCAGGTCAGGTATTACCCAGGAAACCTAGCTGATTCTTTAATGATTAGTAATTGTTAGACTGAAGTGACAGAAGCCTTGAGTAAACTCTGGAAGGAGAGGATGTGCACAGCCGTATTTTACTGTCTGAGAGCAATTCCCAGGCACAATGTGTGTGTTTTTATTGTATTCTCATTGCTTTGGATAGCAGAGGAGAAGCAGGAGCAGTATTTTTAATGTGATGTGCATGTGTATAAAGATATATTCAGCCTTTATTCAATTATGCCGAACAATCCATCATAGATTCCAGCAGCCAAACAATGGAAGAGCTGGAAAAGTTTCAGTCTGGCTCGAATTGTATGTCTTTCTCCAGAGAAATTACTTCTTTTGTTTGATGGTGTGTCTTTATAAGTTATAAAAAGCATTTGGCTTCCAGACTGAACCCTTCAAAGATAAGGCTCTTAACAGAACTTTAAATGAGTGTTAATTCTTTTCTTTGGACCGTTCTTCCCTGCTAATATTTTAAAATATGGCCACAGTGCTAAATTTGAATGCTGTTCAACAGTGTTCACTGTAGAGTGACTCCTGCAAGCCACATGTCTCCCACTGCAGGAGCAGACACCAGCGCGATTTCAAAACAGAAACACAGTGAGACGTGTTTAGAAGTGGATGAATTAAATCTAGAGCAGCGTGTGGGGGTGTGTGGGTGTGGTGGGTGGGTGTGGCTTGCCCTTCAGGGGGGTGCGTGCACACAGGCGTTCAGATTTATAGGAGCATTGGAGTGATGACTGCCAACTGCAGTCTGCCTGCACTACCATACACTGCTGGCAACAACCCTCAGCTGCCACGGTTACACCACGCCTGCAGCAGCCAAAGCTCGTCGAGACACTGTGGATGCCTGGAGAAAATACCGCATTAAAACAGGGAAAAAAGTGTGTGTGTGTGTGTGTGTGTGTTATAAATATTCCAGCATGAATAAAAAAGAGAGATCACTTAAATAGGCTATAATGGGAGAGTAAAGTAGTTTGCAGCTGATGCATTACCAACAGCACTGGATGGTAACTGAGCATGTCTGCACAGAGGAAAAAACAACAGGATGAGATGGAGAAGAAACTGAGTTGAGGTTTCGCATTATTGCTGATAATTTGGAAATCATAAACCCCATTCAGGGGTCAGTTTTAAAGTCTGCACCAGGAGGCCTGGGCAGATGGAAATCTGTGTCTGTAATTTTTCAGTGTGATATGATACCCTGCTGTGTTTTACTGTCAGCTCAATTGTAAATAGTGTCTGTGTGTAATCATTTGGCATATGGAAACAAGCATTCAATACTATTTCTACATATTAGTCATTGCACAGTCTACAGTACATCAGGAAAATTACCCAGAGACCAATATATTAAATTGCAGTCTAGACATTTTCTTAATTGACAACACAAGGTTTATCCAAAGATTAGCTGGCATAACTTTTTACATTTTAAGTGCATTTTAGTAACTATAATTCAGACATGAGCACACACACACAGTTTATAACTAGACTTGTGAAGATCACGAACCAGCCATCCTTTATATACTTGTCACTAAACGTACCCATACAAGCACAACTTGACATTACCAGATGCATATCCCTAAAATTAACCAAAGCCGAAACATTTAATCCTATTCCTAATTCATATTTGAACAAAGGATACAATTACAATTTAATTTATTTGTATTTTTTATAAAGGCTAAAACGCAGTTTCTTAATAAAACAGGCGCAAAACAATGCTTATTCCAATGAGTTTGACATATCTTAGTGAGGCTGGTGCGCCACACATGCGGGCTACTGTTTCAGCGCTGATGGCCGTGATGGTGTTGGAGGAGGCTGTTACCTCCCGGACCTCCGGGCCAAGCTGCAGTCCTACAGCTGCCTTCAACGCCATCGGCACCGCTGACGGACCCACGCCGCTCAGCTCAGGAATTTATTTAACTTTCGCTTTAAGAAATATTAGACAGAGAAACAAGGACTCTGAGGTTTGTCTCCCCACCGCCTCCTCGTCGTGCCGTGTACGTTTGATCATCGCCCGCCGCGGTTTGCTCCCCTGATTTGTGATGTTTTTCTGCCGTCCGCGGCGCTCTTGCGGAACGCCGCGTCTTCCCTGGCACGGCCCGACGCACTTAAAAGTCAGATATTCTAAACACAACACCATATGGAGAGATATAGTGTGCCAAGTACTTCCTATAAGGTTTGATAAAGACACGGCAGCACCGACAACAGAAAGTCAGGACAGCATAAATACGCCGTCCTTTAAGAAAACACACCACTGCGAGACGCAAAAGGGAATAAAAACCCTCGCCAAAACTCAGATAACATCTAGAACAAGAGTAATTGACACGACGGATGCATTGCAGCCTGTGTAAATATGTCTATGATTTTATGACTTGCGGTGATGACTTCAAGCGTCTTGATCGAGCAGGACAATGAATGCCATGTGATTGCAGACAAGGAAGAAGGGAGAGTTAAGCCGAGGTCAAACACACTGCTCATCGCTTTCCCAAGTTCCTTCCTGTTAAAGAGCGCGTCCACTCTGTTTGTCTTGGTCATGAAAACGCCTTTATTTGATGAAAGACTTTGAATGATACAGGCCTCTTTTATCAGGCCTAGTTCGGGCCTTCACACCACTCTGCGCATCACTCTTGCCAAAGAAACATCAGTCCTTCAGTAACGACTGGTGACTTCGGTGGCTGAACTCATTTAAACCTGCCTTCATCTTGGCCTCAGGGCGGTGGGCATACACTGTATATGCTCATGCACGTTCAACCGTACCAGCTGCTCAGTTAATGGTTTTAGTGGCCTGCTGGAAACTTGCTGTAAGAATTAAATGCAAGAAATGTTCTGAGTGCGTCTCGTGAGCGCAGTGCCGCAGGACAAACGAAACCGAGGGACAGAGAGATGGAGTGAAACGCACGTGGTGCTTAGAAGTTAGAAACGTAAGGATAAAATATCAATTGATGTCCTTCACACTGGAATAAAAAGACCAAAGATTTACAAGAAATAATTAATTAGAAACCTAACACAATAAATCAAGTCTGTTATCTTTTATCCTGACGATGGCACTTTTGTGGTTTTGCCTCATTAGTCCACATTAGTACACACATATTACAAGATCTCTTTAACATTCACACTCAAAAGAAGCCCCAAGCTCCTTTTAGGTGTGTATACATAAGAAAAAAAAAATGTATAATGTGTGTGTGTGTGATGTCACAATAAAATTTCCATTAGCCAAGGTCAGTTTCATAGATTTTATGTCTCTCTATCTTCACCATCTGACCCAGTTCATAATCAGTGCTCAGGATGAGGAATGTGTGTCCCACAGACTGCACATGGTCCACTGCTAATTAATGACCCATTGGACCATCTATGCAACGCTACTAATTACTCCAATATGGAACAGAAGGCAGATTTCATCATCACACAGGAAATACTTTTGAGCTTTTTCATTTTTAGATGATTTTCAAAGAAACCTTTGTTCTTTGCTTTTGTTTGTTCTGTGTGCAAGTCAAACGGTAACGTGGCTTCCCTACTGTGTTAGTGCTGGGGTTGACAGACACACCTGAAGTGTGTTACATGCTTGGCCAAATCCACATTGCATCAGGCCTGCCTCTCCCTGCTAGATAACGACCAGCTCCGGGAGTGCTCCTCGAACCTTTCAGCAAACGTTTGAGACTCAGAACCAAAAGACGGGGGGGAAAAGGAAAACAACGTGATGGAACAGCGCTTAGGTTGCGATGGAAACTTTTGCTCAGTGTGCAGGTTTTTGCCAGTCCACTTAGTAGGGATGAGGAGATGGGGAAAGGGTGGAGTGAAATGACAGAGAGGGAGAGAGGAAAGACACTCGGGCACCTAAGGTTGGCTTAGTTATGCTTTAGGGATGGTAGTGGTTCTCTGTGGGATGCCATGACTAGCTTATTAACAGAGACAGAACTGTCTGCAACCTTTTCTCTCTGGCTGTGCATCTGCTACACATATTGACTGTCTGTTTCAACATCTGTTATTAGTGAAGCCCTTTCCCTACTTTCACCTGTCAGCTCTTGGCGAAAGCTCCATCTCTTTTCCCTCTCTTACCAAACATGGCTCGGTTGGCATGGTGGATCGTGAGCTCTGTGCGGACCTGGATGTAGCAGAGTTGAACGGTAGAACCATTAAGTAGACAGAGAGGGCTGAAGGACAGCAAGCGGAGAAGGGGGTGGAGGAGAGGGTGGAGGAGCGGGTGGAGGAGAGGGTGGAGGAGAGGGTGGAGGAGCGGGAGGAGGCATCTGTGTACAGAGGGATAGGGCTGTATAGCACACAGAACTCCCTGTCTATCAGGACTTTAACACACATAAGCAGTTATCATCATCACAATTCAGCCACCATGTCCATCACAATCTCACCAAGCTGCTGCCCTAAATAGTAAAACGAGGACAAGCACGAGACGCATTTGTGCACCAGTTTGAGCATCGCTCTGCCATGGGGAGTGAAGCTCCATCCACAGCTTTGAGCTTTGATGGACTGGTTAGTGTTCAAAATCAGCTATCATCACATCTTCAAATGTTTATTCAATGTTCCGTAGAAGCAAACACAGTTCCTGGAGGAAAATAACAATAGACAATTAGAGAGTAAATGAGATATTACACATTTGGTCATTGGATAAACATCCAGTCTCTAAAGAAACAAAAACCTTAGTATAACTTATCAATTGAAGAAAAATCAGACTATTGTCACCAGTTTTTGTTTTTAAAGTCCTTAATAATTTAAAGATGTTCTAAAGTATGAACATAAAAGTTGCTTTTTGTCTGTCAGTGTCTTTTGAAAGCAAATATTGTCCAGGGGAATAATTACAATGAACAAAAATACAGTACAAAAATACACATCAAAGAGGTTTAAGGCTGAAAAATAATTCGATCTTGGTGACAGGTTTCTTCAAACACTTGAAATTGAGATCGTCCTCCTGCTTTTTCACTGTAAAGTTCATGGAAGACCTGAAGAATTATTGTACCCCTCATGAATTAAAAACAGGGAGGGTGGGGGGTGGGGGTGTGACTCCAAACTTTCCTCACTGACTCAGACATGATACACCCTCTTCCCAAAAGCATCAGATATGATACACCCTCTTCCCAAAAGCATCAGACATGATACACCCTCTTACAAACAGCATCAGACATGATACACCCTCTTCCCAACAGCATCAGACATGATACACCCTCTTCCCAACAGCATCAGTGAATCGACTCAAAAGCTTCTGGAAATGCGCTATGCACCAACAGAACAGGTAAACGCATGTGCATGAAACCTGATTGCAGTTGTGTTTGCTGGTAATTGTCCAGGTCATGAACTGAGAGTACAATCTTTAAGCGTTTGAGACGTGTAACAGAGTAAATGTCTCTTCAGTCCGTCTCACCACAAGCTCGGTTTATCAAACCTAGGGCTGTGAGGCAACAGAAATAAGACAGAATGGGACAGAACCTTTAGGATATACATAACAGCTAGGAAGCGGTTATCTTAAACTGCTCTCAGTTTAGAATAAGTGATCCTTCTCTCTTGGTTGTGTACTTGGCATAAATGGGTCTAATGTAAATTACACATGCCCTGAACAGACTTTAGAAAATTAAGACGAGTATTTCCATTCAATACAACACTGGAAAACAGCACACTTAAACCAAATTCCATTTTTTTCATTGCCATAAACTTAAGTACACACAAAGGCATGTACACGCGTGCGTGAGCGTGAGCACGCGCACACACACACACACACACACAAACAAATTTCATGGACTCAAAGATAACACTGAAACAGAGTTGTTGTTTTTTTTTCAGAAACATGGGAGTCTCTCTCTCCCATCTTGTAAACAACAATTTGACTTTAATTCTCACCAGCTGAGAGACACAGAACTGGGTCCAAGGTTCTTTTTTCCATAACTCAGCTTGGTTCAGAGCAGGCACACGTGAGAACACAACACTTTTATTACATTTTAATACTGATAACAGGGTGAAAAGCTCTTTATGTTATGGATGTTTAAAAAAAATAAAAAAATAAAAACCTTGAAACTCTTCTTCTCTCCACTCTTACTCTGTGTGTGTATGTTGTCCTTTGTGAGACAGGTTAGTGAAAGGAAGTGTGTGTGTGTGTGTGTGTGTGTCACAGTGGGGGAACCCTGATGAGGGTCAGCGCTCTAATACACCTTGAAAGTGACTGCTGGATGAATGAGATTTTATCTTCTGCTGTAAATTATCTGTGATAGAGACAAAATAGTATCACTGTTGCAGCCACGAGCAAGATTAAGACAAAACATGTGCACTGCCATTGGCTCTACGTGTGTGTGTGTGTGTGTGTGTGTGTGTGTGTGTGTGTGTGTGTGTGTGTGTGTGCATGCATTTGTTTGCACATGTGTCTTACTGACCCAAGATTATGAGTTTGGATGTTGCTTGTTCCTGGTAACTCTAGCATGCAGAGGATGGATGCATTGACAGGCCTGATATTAAAACTGTGTTTGTCATTTCTACATCTCACTGCATCACAGGGACTTAAAGGACTTTTATTCTGGAGCTGTTGGAACTGCATCCTGGAGGGGCGGAAATCCTGATCCTCTAAAAAATGTGAAGTATAACAAATCACCTAACAAGTGATTGGATCTAGAGTGATCTATCAGACCATGAGTCTTGAAACCATAATTTTTCATTAACAGTAATAGTAATAATAATATTAATAACAATAATAAAAAATAATAAAACACCACATTAAAATATATGATAATACTGTCTTTTGAGGGACACGTGTTACAGGTGTTTTTAAGTGCTGGATAAAGATGTCATTAAGCAGGCTGTTTACATAAAGCCCTGACATCTACGTTATCAGTTATTGCTGGTTAGGTTGATCCCACCTATACAATGTTATACATTACACTGCCATGTAGCCACGCATATGCTGTTATCTAAATTTAGACACTATGAAATGCTGAGTCTAAGGCCTATCTAGTGAACGTCAAGGAGAACTCAAAATTTGCTAACAAAACTGCTAGCTAGTCAAATCAAACATGACTAGGCATTCTTCAGTGACTTTAATTACCGCCTAACAAGTTAGCAAACTTAGCAAGGTCAAGGAACAAAATGTTCTAAAACGTCCTAAAATGCATTTATGCAATCATTACAAAGCACTGGGTGAAAAATAATGAGTTAGACAGTGAGGTTGGCCAACACTGAGATTCCAAACATGTTTCTGGAACACAGCCTGTACCAACTTACCTCATAGCTTATCAAGGTCATGAAAATAATGTAGAAAACACCAATCAGGTGATACAGATCAGATGTTCTTAATCCTGAAGGATCTCCAGCCAGCCAGTCCACTCTTTGTTCTCTGTTCCACGTTCCAGCACCCTGAGACCAGGTACGTGAGAACCTGATCTGATTATCTGCTTCAGGTGTGTGAAAAGCAAACACCAGCACCATAGATCCCCAAGCACTGGACACAGAACCCCTGACAGAGACCCACATCTCCTGACAGAGATAAAATATTATTGGGTATTAAAGGAAGAAGCTAAATATTATTGCTCATTGGTTTATACATTTAAGATGACTTTCATTATTAGTAACAAAATCCATAGTGTCACTGAACAGGGCCGCTGGGGTTTTCAGCATCATCTGGCATATAAAATAAAATGTCAAGTACTGGGGGGAGGGGGAGGGGGGGGGGGGGCACAACATAAAAAGTGTGAACCCACTTTAGAATAACACTCCAGGAAGTGCACCATGGGAATTGAATTTTCAAATGTGAAACACCACCCTACTCAGAGATGCACAATTCCTTTTTAAGTGTACATGAAGGCACTTTGGCACGTTACAATAGACATTTCAGAGTATAAAAATTGTATCAAAATAAGTTAATGTTGCAAAAACGTGTTTCTCTGCAGTCCTGTCATCACCAGCACTCGTAGGCACTTATCAAAGCACTTGTGCGTCCAGACCAGGCACCCACAAAACCAGAAATGTTGCATTTCAGGGCACTTTAAAATACATGGAGAAAAAAAAAAAATTATACTGCTACTTCATAAGTACCACAAAATAAACAAAATCAAATAAACAAATTCCAAAAGTAAAAGGAGCTGTTGTGTCTTCTGTCCCGTGTGAAGAGGCACTAGTACTTGTGCAGGAGAGGCACTTTGACAGTCTTGATCTCTGCTATGTGGGAGGATTTCTGGATGATGCAGCTGGTGGTGGCGGAGGTGGCGTCCTTGGGCCGGGCCAGGTTGGTGAGAGCCATGGCCGCGTTGATCTCCCGCCAGTGCGTCTCATCCTTACCACGCCCTCTCTCCTTTGGCACCAGACCCCTGAGAGTGCAAGCACACACACACACACACACACACACACACACACACACACACACACACACACACACACACACACACACACACACACACACACGCACACACACACCTCAGTTACACACAGCTAATAACAAGAATGCTGTTGTGTGAATCTATGTAGCTGCTTGAGGGCGTGGATGTCATTATACGATATATTACTTACAAGTCACCTTTGCTTGGTCCATGGTCTACAGCCTCTGTAAATACAACAACAGAACAAAGCCAAATTTTAACTTTAATTCACCTCAGGTTGGTGATGTATGGCACAGTGAGGGAGTGAATGCACATGGAGGTATGTGTGCAGTTAAGTGTGTGTGTGTGTGTGTGTGTGTGTGTGTGAGAGAGAGGGGGGGGGGGGGGAGGTAGGAAAAGACGATGACTGACGTCACAGAAAGCGGTTGTCATGGAGAAGGGGGCGTCTGAGAGGGTTCTGAACTATATTGTGGGGAATTGTGTGTGCTGTGTGTAACTCAGCGATATTTCCAAAGATGGTGTGTTTTATATCTACAAGCTGAATTCCACGGTACCTTTCAACTAATGGCCAGGTCAACAGCGCTCATTCAGACCTAATTACATAATGATAAACATTCTTTCCTGCATTTCTGCCTCACACACACACACACACACACACACACACACACACACACACACACACACACACACACACACACACACACACACATATGTATATACAGAGCAAGCTAGGAAAAAAAAAACAACAACAGCGAAACACTGTGTACATCTGCAAAGACTTTTTACCCTATTCCATCCACACTTGCTACAGATTGAACATATCTTACATCTCAACCTGGGATGACCTCCAGAAGTATCACTCAGTACAGACAACTGTGAGAGTTTATGCAGCCTGACTCTTTCCCAATGCTGCCACCCCTCCCATTCCGCCTGCCTCAGGAAGGCGTAAAACCTCAACTCTAAGCGCCTCTTTAACAGACTGCCTGGACCAACGCTCTTCCCGCCCATATTCACACTCTTTGGGACTGGGATGGGGTCCGGCGCATCGGCATCCTGGCCAGACTCCAGGAGGGTCAACCAGCACCTAATCATCCCGAACGTCTTGCTTGAGCTGCTGCTAAACTCATTTTCCTCTCCTCTGTTCCCCTTAAAGCCAGCACACGTGCAGGGCAGGCGGGCGGGGGGGGACGTGCACAGAGTGATACCAGACCAGGTCTGCCTCAGGTCACAACAAGGCAGATTACCAAATATCCTGTTGTTCCCAATGCATTTAGTAATGGTTTTAGTGCAAGATGTGTAACTCGAAGCTTAGAAGGGTGCATTTGAGAGGTGTATTGGAGAGGTGTATTTGAGAGGTGTATTTGAGAGGTGTATTGGAGAGGTGTATTTGAGAGGTGTATTTGAGAGGTGTATTGGAGAGGTGTATTGGAGAGGTGTATTTGAGAGGTGTATTGGAGAGGTGCATTTGAGAGGTGCATTTGAGAGGTGTATTGGAGAGGTGTATTTGAGAGGTGCATTTGAGAGGTGCATTTGAGAGGTGCATTTGAGAGGTGTATTGGAGAGGTGTATTGGAGAGGTGTATTTGAGAGGTGTATTGGAGAGGTGTATTGGAGAGGTGTATTTGAGAGGTGTATTTGAGAGGTGCATTTGAGAGGTGCATTTGAGAGGTGCATTTGAGAGGTGTATTTGAGAGGTGTATTTGAGAGGTGTATTTCAGAGGTGTATTTGAGAGGTGTATTTGAGAGGTGCATTTGAGAGGTGTATTTGAGAGGTGTATTGGAGAGGTGTATTTGAGAGGTGTATTTGAGAGGTATATTGGAGAGGTGTATTTGAGAGGTGTATTTGAGAGGTGTATTTGAGAGGTGTATTGGAGAGGTGCATTTGAGAGGTGCATTTGAGAGGTGTATTTGAGAGGTGCATTTGAGAGGTGTATTTGAGAGGTGTATTTGAGAGGTGTATTGGAGAGGTGCTTTTGAGAGGTGTATTTGAGAGGTGTATTTGAGAGGTGCATTTGAGAGGTGTATTTGAGAGGTGTATTGGAGAGGTGTATTTGAGAGGTGTATTGGAGAGGTGTATTTGAGAGATGTATTTGAGAGGTGTATTTGAGAGGTGTATTGGAGAGGTGTATTGGAGAGGTGTATTTAAGAGGTGTATTTGAGAGGTGTATTGGAGAGGTGTATTGGAGAGGTGTATTTGAGAGGTGTATTGGAGAGGTGTATTTGAGAGGTGTATTTGAGAGGTGTATTTGAGAGGTGTATTGGAGAGGTGTATTTAAGAGGTGTATTTGAGAGGTGTATTGTACATTTGTGTTGTACATGTATTTTGTACATGTGCCTTTGTTTTGACTATGTGCTTGAACATTCCTCTGAAATCTACGTTGAGCTGCTGTCTGAAAATCTAGGTTTCTTTATTTGTGTCTGAAAATATTACAAATTGTTTTTCAGGTTGTTACATATCTTCTGTTCACTCTTTCACTTTTTACATGCACACACACACACACGCACACACACACACACACACTGTCTGCCAGGCAGGCACTCAAAAATGGAAGTGTTTGTGATTTGCTGTTCATATGCAGGACAGCCAAAGCAAATGCAACTGTTTCACTCTCAGTGCACCTCAAAGACAGGAGACGTCCAGAACCTGTTCTGTGTCACAAGCAAAGCGATTCACTTCACGGCTTCACAGGCCATTTCCAACCTTGAGAATGTTTTACTGTGCATTTGTACTTTTTTCTCTGCCTTTCAAGTCCTGCTTCCTTTTTGTATTTGTGGAGTCGTTATAAAGACATTGTTCTTTTTCTCAGCCATGAACCGAAATGCCACTATACTGCAGATGGACTGGAGACTCCATAGACAGATCCCAGTAGAGGAGGGCGGAGCTTGATGGGGTCATGATTCGAGAACTCTTATGGCTTTTTTTGCATTAACCCCATGATTATCCTGAAATCGCTCAATTTGTTGTAATAAATAAATAAATAAAATGTAACCAGTGACTTGTCTCATGGAGGGCTGGTTTCTGGTGGCAACTCATTCCACTGTGTTCTGTGTTGTGACAATTTATACATGTTTAATACAACAGTTCATGAACTGAAAGGTCTTTTTAAAACGATGGAAAAAAAAAAGATGGAGAGGCCACCAAGCCTTCATTACTGCTGTGGGCTGAAGGTCAGCCTGTCCCTCGTCAAATCTGCGCGTGTGACGCCTCCTGGGCCGTGAAGGGGGCGGGGCTCTGCATACCTCTGGGCTCTGGGCTACAGCTCTGCCCTCCCCCCAGGGGAAAACTCAACAGAGAATTGGATGCAGACCTCAACACAATTTCCAAATGCTGTTGCCTAAAACATCTAAAACTCAGATTTTTCAAAACAACAGCCATGCCAAAGAAATTATGAATCCCAGATAAATCACCATGTGCAGTTGGTCGCCATTTTGCAGGTTTTCTTTCTTTCTTTCATTCTACAGCATGTGTTCTTTGCTACTGGTCTGTTTCAGAGCTATGGCTATGTTCTACAGATGTTGGACTCCTCAGTCCTGCAGACGGGGAGAAGAGAGACGACTGACAGCTTCTGGTGAAGTATGTCCGAAAATACACTTACCATCACCATGGGAAATGGAGGACACACACACACACACACACACACACACACACACACACACACACACACACACACACACACACACACAGACAGACTTTAAATAAGTCTTCTCATTCTCAGACATACAGAGAGACATGCACCTGTCCCTAACACACCTCATCCCTAACAGATGACATGACTACTGTTATAATCAGCAGAGAACATTCTGATCAATTTTATCAGAGTAGTAAAAATAAAGGCAAGACACTCAAAGAAATACATACACATCAAAGAGATAGAAAGTGAGGGAGGAAGAGAGAGAGAGAGAGAGGGAGAGATAGGGAGAAAAAAAAAGAGAGAGAGAGAGATGCATGACTCTGCTCCACATAAAAAAGAAATAGATGTGAGCTAATTAGCCTGTGATCGCTTTGGTAAACAGATACAGATGGACGTAACCATGGACTGCTGCAGGCACGTGTGTGTGTATGTGTGTGTGTGTGTGTGTGTGTATATGTGTGCGTGTGGGGGGGGGGGGGGGGGGGGGAATGGGGTTGAGCCTGTTCTGGCCTCTATGCTGCCTCTCCTCACTCTGACCTGGGGTGGAGGCTCTGACCTGGGGTGGGGGCTCTGATGAAGAGAGACAGAAGCTTCAGCATAGGAGGTGACTCACTCACTACTCAGGCCAAGGAAGCAGAACTCTGTCTTACTCACTCAGACTGAATGTCCTTTACATTCCCGGACAGCGCAGGAATCAAAGCGATCCGAGACCTTCGGCAAAACGAAACAAGATGGACACAGCAACTCGCCTGCCTCTAGCCATTTTGAAACCTTCTCTTGTTGATTACAGGTATTTACAATGGCTCCGCTCTTCGGCTGACCACAAGGACACAAATATAAAGTCATATTACGTAAAATCAGGAATTCATAATAATTAGGATCATATTAACAGCACATAAGTGCTAGAGGGACTCAAGCTTGACCTAGACAGGGGTGAAAGTTCACCTGCTTTTACACTCACACACACAGTGCCATCTAAACCAACACGCAGTGGCATAGCGACGTGCTCCGGCTTCACTCCCGATACACACCGAGTCCTTCTAGAGCTGGAAACACACTCCCATCCATCCCCTCAGTCCCTCATCCATCCAGCAGCTAAGGAAGGCAAGAGAAGTGACAGATGGAATCTGGACAGGATGTGGAGTCTTAGCCACGGGGCCTGAAGTATTTGAGTGGAAAAGACGGCAAAGCTCGTTAGTGGCTCTGGCCAGTGCGGCGCTGTCTGCACGGGGCAGATCCACCATGTCCTCTCCTCCTCACCGACTTGTTAGGGAACGAATCTTTAAGGACGTGGGGAAATTGGCCCCCTATCGAAGAGATCATTACCGCGCAACAATGATTTCCACCGAGACGACTTTAAAAACAGTGAAAGTTAAAGAAGAAAGGCATTTCAGACTAAAGCTTTGCCCTCTTTTGCTGCATCAGGTGAAGGCTACAGTTATGGCCTATATCACTCAACCCTCCAAACCACCACCGCACAGTAAAAGCCGCCGGTACTAAATTACTGCCTGCAGGATTGACATGAATCCAGCTGGGTTTAGAAGAACACGGTGAGAGATAATTCCACCTCGTGGATGTTAATTTAACACTAGGGAATTTTCTGTGCAGGCTTCTCTTTTTACATTACATACCAACAGCTGAATGTCATTCACCAGTTTTACATCTTTATCCAGTACAAAAAACCCCTCTGCTCACATCCTTCACTGCTCTAGAAATAAAGGAGAAAGATGGGAGAAGCTACACCGAGCAGACAGACACTAACTGTTATTGGTGGAGCTTTTCCCCCCTTCGCTGCCTCCTCTGAGTGCTTTAAAAACACTGTGTTCTTCAATAATGTCACGGGGAGTCTGTGAATGAAGTTAGGGCCATGTTGGCTTCTCCATCACCGCACCGCTGCCAGCTCCAACCATGACTGCCCGGCCAGTGTGCCGATCTACTCCACCCAGAAATCCACCCACCAGCCCGCCAACTCCAACCATTTTCTTTCACCCTTCCATCAGTCCTGCCACTTCAACCCCCCCCCCCCCATTACATTTGCAATTTCTCCTTTTTATTCTCTAGATTCTCCATCACGTTTCACTCTGTGTTTGTCTGTGTCCATTTATCAGACTGATGCGTTCTCCCTCTCTCAGGCGCTTCACATCTAACACTACCCTCCTCTTCATCTCCTTCCTTTTCCGTTCATTTTGTTCTATCTGCAGCCGTCTCCAAATGAATTTGTTTCATTTCATTCTCTCTCCTCATTCCTATGCTCTGGTCTCCCCCTCCTCTCTCGTCCTACTGGCTGTATTACAAGACCTACGAGCAGAGCAGCCTCTGCAGTAATGACTTCACTCTGGAGCTTATCAGTAATAACTTGCAGTGGAGGCAAGGAGACAGCAAGAGGCTGTGACCTCTGCCTCAGGTTGAGCCTGGCCCATGCTCTTACACAGCTCCACACCACAGTCACGCACATGCTAAGCTGATCCCAGACCAGCACCTACACAGTATTTTTGCCTGAGATATTTTGAAAATGTAAGAGACCTCTCACTCCCAGCCAAGAAGTCAACTCAACACAGCCGGGTTTCAATAGCACTAAACTGTATGCTTTAGCCTCTGGTTGTAACGAGTAGCCTTGTTACGGACACGCTCATGTCTCCTGCCTCCTGCTGCTCTGACAACAGTGACATGGTCTGGGCTGCAGTAGAAATGAGAAAGGAGTGGTGCTTGGTAGTAATGTTAGGGGGCATAGAGACAAAGAGAGAGAGGAAAAGAGAGTGAGAGAGAGGGGGGCATGCAGAGAGACATATTGATTGTGATGATGCTGGAAGAAGCCATGGAAACACGCAGCTTTGCCAGTTATTAAGTTGTGATGCAGCAAATGAAGAGCAAGTGAGATGGATTTTTAGAGATGTAGGGTGTCAACCATGGCCAGTCTCTTTAATCATGACAGAGACAGCTGCAAACAGTAAAATATCTTGAATTTTTCATTGTTTCTGCATGCCACTGTTTCTTTGGGTCTGTGTAGTATATGACAAACAGTGACGTTCCAACCACAGCCATGAAAAAGGAGTCCCACCAAAGGTGCACCCCAGCAGCATCAGTGCGGCAGGCTGCAGTGAGGTTGCAGTGAAGTTGCAGTGAGGCTGCAGTGAGGTTGCAGTGAGACCACAATGTGGTTGCAGGGAGACTGTAGTGAGGTAGCAGTGAGGATGCAGTGAGACTGCAGTGAGACTGCAGTGAGGTTGCTGTGAGCACAGACTGGAGAATTCTACGAACACTTGAGTTCTTCAAGTATCTTCTCCCCCCTCATTGTTTATCAGTGTTGTCACTGTTTATCAGAGTTATCACGGTTTATCAGTGTTGATCAGTGTTTATCAGTGTTGATCAGTGTTATCAGTGTTTATCACTGTTGATCAGTAATGGTACACACACTAATCACTAGTATGCTGCCAAACGACAGGATAACACAGACCCAGACATGGATCCAAATACAGATTCATGTTACAACATCCTAAAGTCATTCATATATGTGTGTGTGTGTGTGTGTGTGTGTGTACATGAGTGAGTGAGTGAGTGAGTGAGTGACTGTGTGTGTGTGTGTGTGTGTCTGGTCTCCACCCGATGCAAAATGCCAGGCCTGAAGCCCTGTTCATGCTGCTGATATAGAGGTGGTTTTAAAACTCCACGGCTGCATTTCTTGACTTTCTGACAAAGAAAATACAGTTCTGGCCAAACAGGGTACTGATCACTTCCATGAGGTAAATGCTTCCAAAACCAAAGGTATAACTGTAGATTTAAAACGTTAAGGGACTACAGTGCATTTCACAACCATTGGTTTTAAACAGGTAGAACAAATAGTAATGTACATGTATGTAGTTGTGGAAACCTTTCTTTAATGATCATAGCAGACGTGTCAGTGGAAGCCGTCTGCTTTTCTGCCCAGCTGCCCTTGTCTTTGTCCTTCTGGTGTGTATGATGGAATAGGTTATCAGAGCTGTCCTATGTCCTATGTTATGTTTATGTTATACATTTTATGTATGAATCAGTCTGTTGTTTTAAGAAGTTTAAGAAAAAAGTTATGTGGACGATGCATTTCCTTTGTAACAGCCTTACAATCTGTTTGTATGTGTGTGAAAGAGAGAGAGAAAGTGTGTGTGTGTGTGTGTGTGTGTGTGTGTGTGTGTGTGTGTGTGTGTGTGCGCGCGTGTGGGGGGGGTGCTTCTGTTCTTTAAGGTACTTCCAGATCTGAGAATTTAGACTGGTATTGACTGGGGGTTGTTTTTGGTGTGGTTATCAAGGGACATCCAGCATCAGAGGCCAGAGCCGTTGTATCAGAGCCATCGGTACGTGGAGACTTCAAACGCGAGAGGCTAAGACTCACGGAGGAGAGCAGCGAGAGCCAGAGATCTGCCCACACTCACATTCAAGAACATGACAGAGCGGGCCAGACACAGGGCGAGTGAGAGAGGTCACGTGGACAGAGGTCACGTTGGACACGTGTGTACATGATATTTGTCATGTTTTTGTCCATTTTTGACTCTGATGAAGACACAGTCGAAACATTAGTCTGTCTGCATAATTAAAGGCTGAAAATGTATCAGTTTGCTCCAGACCCTCCCCGTTCGTCATGCTGCAGGCATTTCCCTGATGGCTTATCATTTAAATCCCTTTCAGACTGTACAGGTAAACCTCACATCTCCAGCACGTCGCTGGTCTGTTCCAGCCACAGTGCAGCACCAGCTCCAAGCCCAGATTCACACAGCGAGGGTAAAAAGGTTTACAATCACTGTCTACAAATGAGTGGTCCACTCATGAGCCAAACAGACATTCTTCTGGGCTTTGGATGGTAGCGTGAATTTGTGTTCGTGGGTGTGTGTTGGTCTATTTGTCTTTAAAATTAAAAGGGGATTGTGTCAGACCACAGACACAAGTTCAGTATTTGTCCTACTTTCTCCAAGTGTCTTTCTGGACTGAAACATCACAGCTGGAGTTCAGAACCATAATGACATGGTTATTCACATTATTATTTCTTTCACACATACACACACACACACACACGCACACACACGCACACACACACACACACACACACGCACACGCACGCACACACACACACGCACACACACACACGCACGCACGCACGCACGCACGCACGCACGCACGCACACACACACACACACACACACACACACACACACACACACACACACACACACACACACACACTGTCACTCTGTCTCTCTTCCTCTTCTGTGTTTTCCGATGGCTTGCTTGTAACAGTCAGTTAGTGCTGTCTCTTGAAGGTCCGTGTGGATCTCCTGCCTCATACAGTGTACACGCTCACTCACCGTCACCGTCATCCTCTCCTCATTACGCCCGATACCCATTCAGACATGAGCACAGAGCACAGACTAATATCACACACACAAACTAACATCTTCAGTCTGTCTACATGTAACCACCAGACCACAAAAGTGACTGTGTGTGGATGTGTTTTAAATGAACACAATGAGTTGGCTGACACAACGATTCAGTACACTTATACTGACTGCTTTTGTATTTTTCCATATATGAATTTCTTTAACATTTAAAGTTTATAGAAATATTTTTTTACACTGGCTATTTTTCAGGGGTTTGCCATTATTGCAATCTATTTATGTTTTACTGCTGCCAAATGGTTTGTTGACTTTTATGTAAGAAAGGCAAAAGGGTATGGTTTGTTTACTTTAATGAACATTAATGATAGTGATAACACATTGTACCTTTAGCTGCGAGTGCACAGGTTCAAGTGTAATAATAATATATGACCTGCAGACTCCTGTTCAGGCCTTCTTATTAAGACCATCCATCCTTCTCCCTTTCTTCAGCTCCCATCCTTCATTCCGAGATTTCCAGCTCATTCCTCATCCCACTCCCTTCTCTCCCTCTCCCACGCGTTCCCTTCATCTCTCTTATTTCACCCAAAGCTTCCCCTCTTTCTCTCGGCCCCTCTCAGAGTCCTGCCGTCCCTGCTAGCCGCTGATGGATGGAGAGCTGCGGCCACTGGAGCTCCAGCCCACAGTCTGCAGGAAGGTCCCGCCCTGGCTCCCTTATACTGGAGCACACGGCCCCAGTGGAAAGAGGGAGGAGAGGCCAGTCTGACTCCCATGAGATGAAGAGAGAGAGAGAGAGAGAGAGAGAGAGAGAGAGAGAGAGAGAGAGAGAGAGAGAGAGAAATGAGAGATATAGAATGAGAGAGAAATTAGATATAGAATGAGGGAGAGAGAGAGAAAGAGAGAGAGAACGAGTGAGAGAAAAGAAAGCAAGCCCTATTATTGTTGTTTGATTACCCTAGTGCAGTTCAGTTCCACACTGTCCCAGGGCTGCCTGTGCTGTTGCTGCAGTAAATCTCATAAGCCACTGTGTGCTTTCTCCATGCACTGATGCCGTTGACCTGCTGCAGTAAATGACACCCTGGCCCCAGTGCACTGCAGCTGAGGGTGAAAGAACACTCCACTGATGCTGGCTTCTCCTCAGGGCTGGTTAGTGTGGTCAGAGAAAAGGGGAGTTAAATGTAGCAATAGCATCAGAGCCCCAGAAACCTAATCTCACATAAAATCTGTAGGACTTGTCTTGATTGAGGGCAGTATTTTAGACTTTGAGTGAGGTTGTAAGAATGGCTATAATCACAAACTATGCCCCTAGACGTGTCTTTGGGTGCATGTGTGGGTCACACGACTATCAAAGGTTGGGAGAAAAATGTTTCTGCACAAATCATTCCCAAAGTCCAATCCTGCCCATCCACATCCTGCCCCTCCAATTCGGAGGGCACCAGCTTGGGCCAGGAGTCCCGGCTCACCTGCAAACAGCCCCCTATGAATGCAGTCACCAAATATCTTGCATTTGCCAGAAGACAGGACTTTAAAAGCATTTTTTTTTTCATATCAGTGTGAAATAAGGCTCTGGGATTCAATACGTAACTGGCACCTACATGTCTCCCTGGCCTTGTCAAACATTACTGCTCTCATTTAGATCATGGCTGCCTCCCTTCGAGAGTTAATGTTGGCTGGCCTTGAAAAAAGAGCCTCGGGTTCACGTCGTAAAACACATGACATTTTTAGTCAGGTTAGGAAAAAAACATGCCACAGTTTGCATGACTGACAAAGCAAAGCATCCCATAATGAGCAATGGAGAAACAAGAGCCCGACTGGAAACCAGGGGGAATTAGCAGAGACGTGAGAGTGGGGGGGTGCTTCCAGCTCCCATCACAGCTCAGCAAACCAGCACGTCTGTCTTCTTTTAACTTAAGGGCAAAGGAGGGAATTTGTAACAATGGAAAAGTGACGTTTAATCTGAAATCAAGCAGCGATTGCAAAACAAAAGAAGACAATAAGAGTCATTTTACTGCCCTTGGTCATCTTGTTTCCTTTTAAAGGAATTGTTCTCATTAAGACTAAACAGCAGTCCAAAAATAGTAAAGCCTTTTATCAGGCAAAACGTTCACTGCTGTTGAGTCGAACCAACCGTCAATATTTCTGACCACATAATAACGACACATGGACAAAGCAATTATGATTCATTTTACATGCAACATGATGGCAAATGGCAACACTTAAATCTTATAATCCCCAATAAGCTATTTTATAGAATGGGTTCATTTCAGTTACTATGAGTTATCTTAAGCAGAACATTAACTATTTTTATAAATCTGTCTTTATTTGCTGTAATGGGTTAATAGAGACATCTCTGATGTGTTGTGTAATCTGCTGAATGTGAAAGCAACACTGAGGGATATAGATATATATATATATATATATATATATATATATATATATATATATATATATACACACACACACACACACACACACACACACACACACACACACACACACACACCCACTACCCCACTATAGGTGGCTTACGGCATTTCTCTATGACCAATCCATGGCCTGCAGAAATCCACATGGAGGGACTAAATAGCTTTCTGCTGTCTCTATCTGCCTGGCAAGCCTTCTTGAGATCAGTCCTAGTACCCAAAGCAATCAGAATCACACAGGACGCCCTGAAATCTGGTACCATGCATGAAAGAAAAAATACGGATTCCTGCCATTTAATATGCCGTTAAATCGCCATTTGACATAAAATCCTTGGCACGTGCCTTGGAATTCTCCCTCCTCGTTTTCAATGAAAGTCCCATCACGGTTCTCCTTTCATTATTATATTTTGTTTTTGAGTTTTTAATTTTTTTCCATACAATGGCCTCTTTGTTTTTTGCTGGTGCGAGGCCTCAAGTGAAGAATACTCAGACTGTTCCTTAGCCAAATCTAATCTGCAGGGTGACACTGAATGGAAACATGAAAGAGGCAAGTCTCAGAACTTTTGCAACTGTCCCAATAAGTTAAATCTAACCAGTGGTTTCTTATAGCCAGAGATGTTGGGGCTCTGAGCTGGAGCAAATGTGCTCTGAGCTGACTGTGCAGAGATAGAGAGAGACAGGGTAGATGACTGTAGTGTCAGAGAGAGAGAGGAAGAAAGAGAGAGAACGATAGAGAGAGTGAGAGAGAGAGACAGAGACAGGGTTGATGTTGCACTGTAGTGTCAGAGGGAGAGAGAGAGAGAGAGAGAGCAGATGATGTAGTGCAGAGATAGAGAGAGTTACAGACAGACAGAGAGAGAGAGAAAGAGAGATGGGGCAAGCTTTAAAAAGCACCACAGTTCAGGTCTGAAATTTCAGCCTCTTCATCCTCATCCGCTTATCCGGGTATGGGTCGTGGGGGCAGTAGCCTAAGCAAAGAGGCCCAGATTTCGCTCTCCCCAGCCACCTCTTCTAGGGGGATGCCAAGGCTTTCCCAGGACTGCCGAGAGATGTAATCTCTGCAGCGTTTCCTGGGTCTTCCCCAAGTCCCTTCCCAGTTGGACGTGCCTGGAGCACCTCTCCAGGGAGGCGCCCAGGTGGCATCCGGACCAGATGCCTGAACCACCTACGCTAGCTCCTCTCTATGTGGAGGAGCAGCAACTCTACTCCGAGCCTCTCCGGGATGACCGTACTCCATACCTTATCTCCAAGGGAGAGCCCGGACATCCTGCAGAGAAAACTCATTTCAGCTGCTTGTATTCACAATCTCATTCATTTGGTCACTTCCCAGAGCTCGTGACCATAGGTAAGAGTCTGAACAGTAAATCGAGAGTGTTATTTTTGCTCAGCTCTCTCTTCACCACAACCGTCTGGTACAGTGTCCTCAACATTGCAGCCAGCGCACCAATCCACCCGTCAATCTCTCATTCCATCCTCGTGAACAAGAACCCAATATACTTGAATTCCTCCACTTAAGGCAAGGACTCACTCCTGACCCAGAGAAGGCACTCCACCCATGTCCGATTGAGTACCATGGTCTCAGTTTTAGAGGTGCTGATTCTCATCCTGGCTGTCTTGCACTTGGCTGCAAACTGATTCAGCGAGAGCTGCAGGTATTGGCCTGATGATGCCAACAGGACCACATCATCCGCTAAAAGGAGACGCGGAATCCTGAGGCCACCAAACAGAACCCCCCAAGAAATTCTGTCCATAAAAGTTATGAACAGAATCTGTGACAGATCTGAGCAGCCTTGGCGGAGTCCAACTCCCACTGGGAACAAGTCTGACTTACTGCTGGCCATGCGAACCAAGCTCTTTGCGCCGTTTGTACAGGGACTGGGTAGCCCGTAGCTGTGAGTAGCCCATACCCTGTACTCCCGGAGCACCCCCCAGAGGAATCCCCAAAGGACACACTCGAATGGTTTCTCCAAATTCACAAAATACATGTGGACTGGTTCAGTGAACTCCCATGCACCCACTAGGACCCTCGTAAGGGTCAAAAGCTGGTCCTGTGTTCCACGACCAGGACAGAACCCACATATGTTCCTCTTGTAACTGAGATTCGACTATCGACTGAAATGAGGAGGCTGGGGAGTGTGATCCCCTGATAGTTGGAGCACACCCTCTGGTCCCCCTTCTTAAAAAAGGGAACCACCACCCTGGTTTGCCGATCCAGAGGCACTGCCCCAATGTACATGCGATGTTGCAAAGACATGTTAGCCAGGACAGTCCCACAACATTCAGAGCCTTAAGGAACTCAGGGCAGATCTCATCCACCCCCAGAACCTTGACAAGGAGTTTCACAACTACCCTAGTCACCTCAGCCCAAGTGATGGGCAAACTCCAGTCCTCCAGTTCTGCTTTCTCTGTGGAAGGTGTGATGGTGGATCCTCAAAGATCCTCAAAGTATTCCTTCCTCCGCCTAATGACATCTCCAGTCAAGGTCAGCAGTTCCCCAGCCCCACTGTATACAGTGCTGGTCCCTCTTGATTTGCCTGACGGTTTTCCAGAATGCCAAAAAGCCACAATCAGCTTGGCCCTCCTGTACCCGTCTGCTGCCTCCAGAATCCCACAAGCCAACCAGGCCCAATAGGACTCTTTCTTCAGCATGACAGCCTCCCTTACCCAAGGAGTCCACCATTGGGTTTGGGGACTGCCGCCACGTCAGGCACAGACAACCTTGTGGCCACGGCTCCAGTCCGCCGCATTGACAATGGAGGCACAAAACAAGACCCACTCTGACTCAATGTCTCCGGCCTCCCTTGGGATGCGGGCAAAGCTCTGCCGGATGAGGAAGTTAAAGATCTTTCTGACAGATTCCTCTGCCAGATGTTCCTAACAAACCCTCACAATACGTTTGGGTCTGCCAGGTCTGTCCGGCATTCTCACCCGCCATCTGATCCAACTCACCATGGTTGACACAGAGACACAAGTCTGCCAACACGACTACAAAGTCAATCATCGAACTGCGACCTAAGGACACCTCTGTGCTTGAACATGGTGTTCATTATGGACAGACTGTGATGAGCACAGAAGTCCAATAACAAAACACCACTTGGGTTCAGATCGGACAGGCCGTTCCAATCACTCCCAATCACGCCCTTCACGGTCTCACCGTCATTGCCCACATGAGCATTGAAGTCCCCTAACAGAACAATGGAATCCCAAGAAGGGACCTTCTAGTATCCCCTCCAAGGACTCAAAGAAGGCCAGGTACTCCAAACTGCCATTTGGGTTAGGGTTACGTGAGCCGGGGTGCTATGAGTAAACCCACTCCTGCCCTCAACCTTTCACCCTGGGCAACTCAAGAAAAGAATAAAGTCCAGCCCCTCTCGAAAAGACTGGTTCCAGAACAGTGATGGCTTAGTTACCGATTTCTGATTACTCCTTTAAAATGTAACTTAGTTTCGTTACTGATTACTTGATTTTAAAAGTAACTACAATAGATTACAAGTTACTTTAGTAGTTACATTCAGCAGCAAAATTATTTTTTCCAATACTCACTTTATTGGAAGTGCCTTTTTAACAGTAACAATGTATCTCCTGACATTTAAATAATGTATCTCCTGACATCACGTTTGTGTTGTTGCGTGGTATTATTTGTAAATGTATTTGTAAATGTAGTAATACAAGCAAACTATTCAGTCAGACAGCTATTTGTTGTGAAACAAAATACAATTACAATTTCAAGTATTTTCAAAGAATGATTTGTAAAACGCGTTGGCCGCTCTCACAGGTTCGCGCGCAGCGTGAGTTGTCGAGCGCTACGGTCAGACACAAAAGTATAACTAAGCCAAAAAGAAAATCAAAAATATATATTTTACTAAGGAAAATAAAAATAGTAACGTACAGTTACTTGGATAAGTAACTTTAATCTAATTACTGGACTGGAAATAGTAACTCGTTATATTAAACGTTACTGAAAAAAGTGGTAAAATTAGAGTAACGCGTTACTGACATCACTGTTCCAGAACCCAAACTGTGTCTTGAGGTGAGCCCAACTATATCTAGTTGGTATCTCTCAGCCTTGCACACCAGCTGGTATCTCTCAGCCTTGCACACCAGCTCAGGCTCCTTCCCAACCAGAGAGGTTACTTTCCATGTCCCAAGAGCTAGCTTCAGTAACTGAAATTTCAGCCTCCTGCAGTAATAATGAAAGCGATGGAATGCCTGCTGTATGAAAATACTCCAGAATGACAATGAAAATTGAGGTAGGAGAGTCTGAAAGAGAGAGACACTCACAGATGGGGGTGGTTGATTGTGGGGCAGGGGATTGGGCTGGGGGTTGTGGGCAGGGAGAACTGATATCTTTAAAGAAAACAATAAAAGGAAATGATGACGCTAAAGCCATCTTTCTCTACCAAAAACAGCACTGATTGGTAAATTTAATAGAAGTTTAATGTTTTTATTTTTAAAAAGATTTTTTATAATACTTTTAATCTTTTTTCATGCTGATCATTTGTGGGTGCTGAGGGTCCAGCAGGTGTTTCGTCATGTTAGCTCTTACTGGAAAAAACCTTGCATTATATACTCATGTGTTTTTCACACTACCTGAACGCCCAGAATCCCCATGTTCATAACTACCTCAGAGACACTATTCTGATAAAACTCTGACAGATACATGGTTGTTAAACCCATCAGTGTGTTTCTCTCTGTCCTCATCTCAGCCCCTCAGGACGTGGCCGAGTGTGAGTTTAAAAGCTCTGACCAGACAAAACTTTAACAGCAGGGGTGATTAGAACTGCATGTCGATCTTCTTTCTCCATCTATGAGGAGAAAGCATTCTCCTTTTCAGATCTAAGATAATGCAAACCACATTTTACAGCACCCCCCCCCCCCCCCCCCCCCAGAAAAGAGAGAAAACCAGCAAAATGAAACATAACAAGACAAACCGAACAAGACGGCTCACCGCAGGTGCAGTGGTGAGAGTGGCCGTCTCCAGCACCTCAGAGCGAACACTGCTGCCCAAATGATATTCTCAGCTCTCTGCTGTGTACGAACAAAGACTCAGTGTTCTGGTGTAGATGGAACAGCACAACTCCACCTCAAAGAGTGGATGAGTGATCCACCCAGCAGCCTTCTACCCAGAAGCCAACAGTGTGCCTCGCACTTCGACCCACAAGCACATTTAAGCATTGCCTACAAAATAAAAAAATCATGCATTCACGAAGTCTAAATGATTGGACTCCTCTGAGCAAATAATCATCAATTGATTTAGTTCATAGTTGTAGAGCTGTGCTGTCCACATAGTCAAAGTCAAAGTCAAATTTATTTATATAGCTCTTTTCACAACACACGTTGTCACAAAGCAGCTTTACAATCGTATGGGTCCAGATCCCTAATGAGCAAGCCAAAGGCGACAGTGGCGAGGAAAAACTCCCTATAGTGTGGGGATTAGGAAGAAACCTCGGGAGGACAAAGACTCAAAAGGGAACCCATCCTCCATTGGCGGCCCGTTAACACAAGTCCGTGGTCGCAGGATGGTTCCACAGCAACAGTCAAGGCTCCTGTTCCCCGGCCAAGCAACCACAGTCCCCTCGGTGCAGGCGGTGGGCCTCAGGCAGGAGCCAGCACCAGCACGACCCCCCGTGGCACCGGCACATAGTAAACATCATACCACAAAGTAAGGCCACCAAACTACCAAACATTCTACATTCAAGACTGAAAATAAGAAATTCATGTGGACCTGGGTGAAAACTACAAAACCCCTCTCAAACCCCATCAGGAATTCAAAACACTTGATTATAAGGTCATGCAGATATCACACACACCACCTGCAAGTTTGACAGTCCAAACCCACAGACATACTGGAGTAAGGTGTAAAACAGACAAACAAAGTAGTGTGTCTGACATTTACATTAAACTTGTGTAAGAAAGAAAGAGAGACGGAACAAGAATGAGATGGAGGTCAGGTGGTACTGTGTTATGTAAAGAATGAGAGAATAGATTAAACTCAGGCTTGTCATTCAGAGCATCTGGGAAGTTCCTTTGGCCAAGACACACACACACACACACACACACACACACACACACACACACACACACACACACACACACACACACACACAGATACTATCAGTCCTATCATAGTGGTGATATAAAAACAATGTCCATGTGACCTTTGTCACATAGACAACTCCAACCACGCACTCACCCACAGTGCATATTTAGAAAATGCTAAGAAAAGACTGCACACAAACTCAGGCCTGCATGCAGCCCCTCTGGCCTTGAGATCTATCTTTGGTTGTTAGTACAGGTTTGTAGTAGTTGGTGTGAAGATGTGTAACTTAAGACCTTGTTGAGTCTATAGGCCCACACCTCTGCTTAGAGAGGGGGAGACAGATGGGAGGATGAGGGACAGAGAAAGAGATTATAAGAAAAAGAAGAGATGGGAGGGAGAGAATCAAGCACCGGTAGACTGATGAACAGCTCAGGTTTGTGAGCTTGTCAGATGGTTACAGTTCAATCTAGGAAAAGCAATGTGTTCCGTTACTGTGAGTTTTATATCTGAGCCAGACAAAATATGAACTTGCATAACCTTAAATTTCTAACCACACATTCTCTCCACTGACCTGCAATATATGTTAAAATTCACAACTATTTTGATTCAGAAGCATTTATCAAACTTTAAAGAAATATCGCACTTCATGGAGCAGGAGGAGTGTCCCTAACAGATCCCAGAAATGACAACACCAGCCTCAGTCAAGAGAGCACAATCCGAGGAACAGTGAGAACACTGCACCACACCCTAGAGCTCGCAGGCCTGTGAGGCATGAGTGTGTGGGAAACAGATATGACCACCCACTAGAAAAGTGAGACAGCAATACATGATGCATCACACTATCACTGATGAACTACAAAGCTGTGCAAACCTTTGTTTGTCTCATTGCATTTGTGTGTGTGTGTGTGTGTATATGTATTACATATATTACATATATAGCAGAACTAGAATGCAAATGAGAAAATGAGCAAACACAAACAAACAAACAAAACCCCCAAAAGGCTGTAGCTTCTCACCTGTGCGGTAGATGAAGTTGGTTTCTGCTTCAGAGGAAGACGGAGACAGTAGGTCTTCATCGTATTCGTTGGAGCTGAACGAGCCAGAGTGGTTCCTCTTCCTGGCGTCCATCACACCGTTGGCCACCATCACGTGGCGCAGAGAGTCGTTCAGGTAACGGTGGAGTAGGCTGCTTTTGTACTTAGGTGGAGACACATAGTCCTCGGCCAGGGAGGGGTCTGAGGTGGCCCGAAGCCCCGCCCCCATGACTCCGCCCTCTTTCTTGATGACACTCTGGTAAATGGGCTTGCTGAATTCGCCTGCTGTGGCCCGGGCAGTAGGGTCACCATCTGAAGATGGTACAGGGAATGTGTACACACACACACACACACACACACACACACACACACACACACACACACACACACACACACACACACAGGGAGAAAGATAGTGGGTGTGCTTTCCAATAAGATGCTTCAGCTGCATGAGTCAGCACACACACCTCCCCCTAAACACCTTTTCCTGTGGATTCAGAAGTCTGGATTGGATTATGCCTAATTGAAAGGTGAGCGAGGCCACATCCCATAACAGGGGCAGAGAGACACAGGTTAGATCCTGAAGGACTGCGGACATCTTGTGCAGCTGGATTCTCATCATAGCCTGCGTTCACCTACACGCGGTACCACCCTGCCCCCGACACACCCCCCAACAGCAGACCGATCCTGAGTGTGTTTGGTGCATATTCTCCTTAACACACAGCTCCTTCTGGTCTAGGCTATCACAGACACTGTCATAAGCACACAACCTCTACGTCTCTCCGACTCTGTTTCAGTACACAGTACACAAACTCAGCATATCTATGGAAAATGGGAAAGCTGGATAACCTCTGAGTTATGCCCCAATACTGGGGATCTGTCACTGCAACACAGTTTAGTTGTTGTGGAATGAATGTTCAGTTCAATTCAGTCTAACTATCAGTGTAGGTTTGTTTCTGTTCTTATGGTTGTTAAAACACTAATGTAATATTGGACTTTTTTTTTTCTTCAGACAGTTTCCATGACCATGGCACACTACGATGGGCCTTAACCTCAGAAATGGAGGAGGTTAGAGTTGGGATAGGAGGGGTTTGGGAGAAAAGGGAAAGAGATGTTCTATGTCTCTTTCTCACTCTCTCACACACACCCTGACACTAAGATGAGTCTTAGCCATAGAAATGGAGGAGGTTAGAGCTGAGAAAGGAGGGGTTAGGGAGAAACATTACACACACATGGTCACACATGCATGCACAAGCACACACACACACACACACACACACACACACATACACACACTCTACAAGGCTTCTGCAGATGGCTAAATAAGACACAGGAGGGAAATGGGACATGCAAAAAGAGATGCATGGACACCAGCTGGACACTGTGCTTGAATGTTTGAGCGTGTGCTTGTCAGAGAACTATGGTGATGATCACACTGTCCTTAACAGCCTGTAATTAGCTTTTTGCACTTCTGTTGCCTGGCGTTTTTAATTAGTGTGTGTAAGAGACAGAATGTGTGAGGGTTTGTGTGTGTGTGCCTGTAGGCATGCATCCATGTGCGTGTGTGGTTGGACTCCTGACGCCTTATTGTGGTGTTTTAATCACAGTGTGTAACTGTCTATAAGCTTGTGAGTGTGTTCAGCTTGCACACACACACACACACACACACACACACACACACACGCAACCACACACAAATGGTACACTCAGCATGCTATTACCCTGATTTATGGCTCTCATGGTAAGACACTAAAATGTCCTGTGTGCTACAGCCATTTGACGGTAAAACATGTGTGTTTGGGTAATTCTGTCTCTTTTCTTTAGCTACAATCATGATAAGGTCATATAGGATGTTTGTTATATCATAAACATCGCAATGTTTTGTTCATATCCCATACGTCCCTCTACTGTGTTTACAAAGATGTAGTGAATGACAGGGTTTAGTTCTATATTTATAATAAGTATGGTGGAGCAGTTCTGAGAACGGTGGCGTGTGCATGCATGTGCTTGTGGGTGTTTGTATGTTCATGGATGTATATGGGTCAGTCTATTAATACAAATCTATGTGCATGTTATGTGCTGTAATTTTACATGCATGCACTCGTGTGTGTGTGTGAGTGTGTGTGTGTGTGTCTCACCTTCTGAGCAGGAATCATCACTGCTGATGCTCAGTCTCTCAGCATTGCCCTGCACGTACTTGTTGTAGAGTTTAATCCTCAGAGCCCAGCTCAGGTCAGGCTGTCGGACCGTGTTCTTCAACCTCCGCCGTGCATTTGCAAACCAGTTAGACACCTAATTAAGGAAGGGATTTTAAATCTCTTATTTTATATTAGCTACAATCACATTGGCTAAAAGAAATGAATGAGTAACAGAAATTTCAATGAATGAAAACCAGAGTAGTTCACATCTACTGATGAGGGAGTGAAAGATGACAACACGGAGAGCTGGTGTGACCAGTGTTTATGTTTAGTGAATATGTTTACATAATTCTGTTTTCCATTTACGAAAATGTCACAGCAATTTCTTTTTCTTCCCTTTCTCTCCATGTCTGTGTTTACAGGTGAAAACGTAGAAAGACACACAGTGCACCCACACATACGCAAGCATCCATGCACACACACGTGCACACACACTCACACATACGCAGGCTCCCATGCACACACACATGCACACACATATATGCAAACACCCATGCGGCGCACACACACACACACACACACACACACACACACACACACACACACACACACACACACACACACACACACACACACACGTGTGAATGACCCTCACACTGCTTCATTCATCAGCCGCTGCTCATGACCATTCACAAATACACTGGGTAACATTTAGCACACGTGAAGTTGGCAGATGCGAGCGAAACGTTCCATTAACGCTGCTCCAACTGAGACGCCATCAACCTGGGTGCTTTCTCTGGCCTCTGCCATCCTCAGTCTAATAATACTCCTCTTTGTCCATACTCTGTCTGTCTTTATGCAATAAAAGTGCAATTTGACTCAGCCTTCTCCATTTCACAGGGAACAGAGACCATTAGATGTTATACTAAAATAACTTTTCATGCCCAATAGACTTCAAGTGACTTATGACAGGCTGTGTGCTGGGTGCACGTCTTCATGCTAAAGCACTTTAGTACGGCTGGACCCTGAACTTTCTGATCTCTGCTTTATTTAGAGATCCTGTTCTGCTCAGAGAAAGTCCAATTGCATTACGCCTCTCTGCATGGCCTTCAGTTTTAATAGAGGAGACAGAACCCAGCAGCCTACAGAGAAAACAAATGAGGTACCATAAGCTTGGACTGTATGTGGTATGTGATTGAGAATCTCTAAATGCCCGTGAGCTCACAAGATGAGTGAATTAAAACTCAATACGGAAGGCTTTAACGTTGCTGGTTTCTCATAAATACTGGTCCGGGTGACTGCTAACATGCAACTGCCGTGTGCAGTGCTGTCTGGCGATTTACAGGATGTGCATGCAAGTGCTATAAACGTGAATGTGCATTTATGCATGCTGAGAACAGAGGTCAGGATAAAACGTAGCTGTCCAACTATAACATGGATATTCACTTATTACAGCATTATATGTGTATGTTTTCACTAAAACCTGGATTATTCATTTGTGTGTGGGGGTGGTGAGTGAAGTAAAGATTCGTAAATAATAACAGGTGTTGTAGAGAGATCTTAGAGGTTACAACATAAAAGCATCTACGGCTCCAAAGCAAACACTCAACGATAATTTGACCCCAATTATCAATATGGTGTAGGCCTAAAAATGATATAACAGTTTCCAGGTACAATAAGATATAAAATTAAAAGAAAATAAAAATGTAAATCTTAAAATAAAGGAGTTTAATAACATTTAGTAGTGTGTTTTTCCGTAAAGAGCACGCTCACCTGCACAAGTGTCATTTGGGAGCCGAGAGCGAGCAGGATTTTCTCCGTTTTCGTAGGATAAGGGTTGTCTCGGTGCTTGTAGAGCCACTGTTTCAACGGTCTGGCCATGTCCTGTAGAGCTTGACGTTTATGTCTCACTTTGCCACTGCTCTGACGTGACCTGTGAGAAAGAATCGAAAAAAAATGTTTCTGTTTGCTTTATGCGAATATTCATATAATCTACACAAAGGCACTCACGATTTGACGATTTTTTTTTAAAAAAAGCACGTTTATCCTGACACTGACATCGTCTATGTTTACTGTGTAGTAGTACAATGAACTGTGACAGTTAGTAAAAGTTCCAGCTTTCAGTGTGAGAAAACAATGTCCGTGTGTAACAGCAATTTGGAGTCACGGGTACTGAAAAAGAACTGTAGAGAGTGTAATTGTGCCGGCCCGTTTGCGCTGTAATTAACTCCTCCTGGCCACTGAGGCACTGAGACTCGTTGCTTCGGTGTTTTCTTTGCTTCGCTGTTCCTGCCGCGAAGCACGACAGCTTCGCAATTAAACAAATAACAACATTCAATTTAACGCCCACGGTGTTTCTTATTAGAGCTCTCGGAACTTCCATTGCGTGCGAGGTTGCCTGCAAAGTATTCCCGTGTAGTCCTTACTTAAAAAGACCGCGTACAAAATAGAAAAGAAATTGATGTAAAATATTTTGAAAAAAAATCAGTATTCTCTAAAAATCTAAAATAGTAACAGGTTGCGACACATACATAATTGCAACATCAAATGGGTGACTGTATGGACCTGTAGATGTCACTATGGCACCATCATGTCATCTTGTTATCTTCCCCTGAAATTTCACTGCAGAAAATAACATATTTACCCCAATTCTCAAGTCCGTGCGAGGTTCGTGTTCTGCAAATATTTTCCTTGTAACCCAGATCTGTATGAACAACCTAAAGTAATTTTTCCCTGTTGTCGGCGACACACACCTCAGTATTTATATTAATTTTCTTTATTAGCAGTGATATTCCCCTTGCGCAGCCACGGTATTATCCTAATGGCTCCGCTTACAGGCGCACACGGCGCTTCAATAATCCAGTCAGACGCGCCCGCAGCGCAGCATGTTTGCGCAGGTTCTCCTGTGTTCCGCAGAGCATGGCGCTAGTGTTCCGTGTTCGGTTCGGCTGGTGTTCCGTGTTCGGTATGAAGGACCGCTGTGATGTGCGCAAACAAGAAGCGCGTTAAACGTAAATAACTTCAGGCGGATGAACATATGCGCCCCAATACGGACGCGGGGGCTAGGGGCGAAATTTAGATGACACGGTTCCTTTTTCTGCTACATCCGTACAAAAATAGTCATGATCGACGGGACCACACATGAAGATGAAGGAAATGTTTATTTATTAGAAACAGATTCGGACATGTTTTAAATATGCTACAGATAACGTTTAATTACATTACCCATAACAATTGGGTCCGGTTGATTCATTACGGTCATTACCAGCTGTATTAAATGATCGATACTGATTCCCGGTAATTAAGCATTTAAAAGTAAGGTTTATAGTTTTCTTCGATAAGAGATGGTGAATCAACTGTAAATTCACTCCACATGTTCTAACCACTTCTGTGCCTAAATTTATGAAGCACTGTAATATGCCATTGAAAGTCGATAGTAGTGGTTGTTTTAAATCAACACGACATAAAATAATAATACCGGCCAAATCAGCACATGGTAATTGAAAATATGTCTAAGATTAAATTTATTCCAACGAATGCATTAACTATCTAAATAGTTTCACTATTTCGTTGCTGATATCTCAGTATAAAACAATCAGTCTACACAACTGTGACATTGTCATCAAATGAAAAGATGATTCTGTCCATTCGTTTCTAGTGCATTGCACTGTGACAGATTGGTAAAACGCAACCATTGAATGTAATGAGTGACTTTATCCCCCATCCTATTCACCCACATTGGCCTACCTTACACAGGGCGTCGCTGGGTGTCTTACATACCCGGGTCTCCTGTGGCGGATTGCGGAGCTGTCTTTGATGGCTTGGCTACCGACGAGGATGTCCGGATGCTGTCCATCGATCACTTCTAAATAACTTCTACTGCTGCGCTCCACCTCGTTCGCCTTCTCCTCGAACAAAACCTGCCCACTCAGTTTATTGAACACAATAGTGTTCATCTTTGGATAATTAGTCCTCTGTCTCTCTTTCCTGCGCTTACACCTTTGGACGGAATTAAAGTCCTATTGGATGGCGCCGTTACGCAGAGCCCCGTTGACAGTCCTACGGAACAAAATGAAGTTTATGAAGTTCACAGTCGTTCATATAGTCATATAGTTCTTTTTTTTACAATATGTAAAGAAACTAAAGCTGTAATCCATGGAGAAACCTGCGAGGCGGTTTACGTTTACTGTATTGACAGGTTTCACCAGAGACCTCGCGGCGCCAAAACAAAACCAATTCAACACCCAGCGCGCAAACCCAAGCACAGACGGGCTTGTTGTTCACGGGTCAAGGATCATTTGATAAACACTGTCACACTCCTTGTATTTTGTGCGCAATTTTACGTACAGTGTGTGCCCAACAATCACGTGCTAAAGGCAAACTAAGCTCACCGTGGGGATAAAGACAAGACAGTAGCGAACCCAAGGGACTAGATTAGGGCAAAATACATTAGCCAGAACATCCACAGTCTGGCTGGGTGAAATGTAAGGTCTTACTAAAACTTAGAGCTATGCACTAAAAACTGGCTTATTTACGTACTCACTCTAAATATACGTTTTTGCAGACCGCAAATGTTATCACATTGGTCATTTTCTGTTTTTAGTACAAAAAAAATGAATAGGTAAGAGGAAAAGAGTTTCTATTAGCCAACCACACGTTTACCAAGGCAAATATGGAAATACCTGAGATGCCCTCATTTGGACAAATACACAAATCACACTTTCTATCCCAAGCAATCTACAGGCTATTAAAACGTATAACAAGATATGCAATAACACTTATCACAGACGTTCAAGATTTGTAAAATAAAAAGCATGTCAGGATGTGTTCCAGAAGTTATCCTAGTTAAGCAGTACAGTTTGACGGTACCTGTGAAGTGGCCCCCGGCGTCCGTGTGTGAGGTGTAATCCGTGTCCCCATACCCCTCTTACATATGCCCTGCACCAAAACCCGAGCGCAAACCACACGAGCCGCGTTCGCCTCTGCGCTTTATTCAAGCGCGCTGCTCCTGCGCACCCGGGAATCTGAATACGGCACCCGTCTCATGTTTCTTCGCTACACTGCTTAGGCTGCGAACATAAAGTGAATACTTTATGCCGTTTCGCGGGCCGCCTGGGGGAGGCTACCGGGACACAGTCGAGCGCAGCGGTGTATCCCCCCTGTGTGTGTGCGCGCTTGGGTCGCGTCCAGCAGCTATAACATTATTGAGGTGGATATACAGCAGTCGAAGACACCCGTGAGCCTTCGTCTGTTTGGACGTTTTATCAGCAGCACAGACGCCAGGTTTACGTACAATCTAACAGGTGCCATGAGGAGATGGAGGAGGTTTGGCACTGAAATGAAGCTTTAGCTGGTGACTGTTCGTTTTGTGTTTTGATAGTAAGGGAAATGACATCGCATCATATCTTTTAGGAACTAAAACGTGCTAGGACACTTCTGTAAGGCACTATTGTCATGATAAATACGAGATCTTAAAGGCAAGTATGTTGCATTCACCAACCAAAAATACCTACAACCATGGACGTAGTTTTGATTTCACAAGTGGGGGGGACACAACCTGGGGTGGCGAACTGTTAAGCGGGGGGGGGGGGGGGGGGGGGTGGTGGGGGGGGGGAGAGACACCCCCCACCGTTAAAAGTGGGGGGGGGCATGACTTTGTCACTACTTAAATATTTGGTTTTAACTGTAAAAACTGGGGGGGACCAAAACCGGCTTTTGAAAAAGTGGGGGGGACATGTCCCCCCCGTCCCCCCCCAAAACTACGTCCGTGCCTACAACGGGAAAAATAGCTAAAACAGAAAGTCCGTAAAAACTTAATTATTGACTTAACGTTTTGAAAGCGGCATCACCGAAGAATACAATTCAACCCACAGTCTGTAATTTTACCATTCTAGTTCACATGGGGAACAACAATAAAACGATAAAATCTAATTAATTAAATCAACGCCATATGCGATGCTTTATCTGGCGATCAAGCGGTTGGAAAAATAAACTATGCTGGCGTGCGTAACGGTTCGGCATTGATCTGATTCTGGTAACCTCTAATTTCTCGAAACGACACGTCCGCGTTGGAGAAGCGGAGAGTTGACACGGGGTGATGGAGGTAGATGGAGCGGGGACCTTATATGCGTTCCTCACGCCCCGTGTAATCGCCCTGTTGCTTTTGTTTACGTTTATTTTGACCTATACGACAAAAAGCACCCAGACCGTCGGCCGTATTAGTCACTAAATTAAATTCAGAACGAGAAACGGAGAGTTGTTTTGCCGTGAAGTATCAGGCATCACTATTTAATCTCTATTTAATCTCTATCAAGCGCGAGCCAATACGGGTGGCTGCGTTCGGGTGGGTCACTTTGTCAGGGGCATCGGTGCGTATTACCTCCTATGTCTTCATGAGTTATGCCATTTATCACTTTCTTTAGTCTACAGTCCAGATCACGTCAGATCTTTAATGATAAAAGTCTAACATTTAAAACAAACCTTCTCAACCCAATCATGGAAGAGAGGATGGTGTTGGCAGTGTAGTCAAGACTGACAGAGACACGCATAGAGACACAAATGCGTTAAGAAAGCACTGCAAAAGAACACTGTCAAAAGTCAAAAGTCTGTCAGGAGAGTGGAGCCCAGAGCTTGCACCTTGTGTTCTTTGGAAGTTTCTACAGTGATTAGTATCTAGCACATGTATCCAATGTTATAAAAATGATTTTATTATTTGTTTGCTTTTCTGAATCTCATGTTCTACAAGAATCTATCAGATGTAAGGATGTCCCTGGCTGTTAACTTGTGTGCGACAGTTGCATGTGTGCATCGTGTATGAAGAGACTGGACTTTTGTTCTATGTGTTTTGCTACTGCACTCCTGTTTTGGCTGCGGTGCCACTCACAGGGTTTATGTGCACTGCTGCCTCAACAGCACGGATCAGCATTTACGCGCAAATAAATGTAATGCCTCTTACAGGACATGTGAGGGTTTAATAGCAACTCAGGATGTGTTATTATACAGCATGGTGAGCATGGTACAGGCTCATTTTTGTGTGCACACTGGTGATTCGGTACACAATTCTGCCAATTTCCATCACTGTATTCAAAGAGGGCTATAAATTAGCTAAATTTAGGCATTTTTTTCCCTGGCTTGGCAGGAACACGGTCTCTCCCTCTCCTACACACACACACACACACACATACACACATACACACGCACACACACACACACACACACACACACACACACACACACACACACACACACACACACACACACACACACACACACACACACACACACACACACACACACACACAGGCAGTTGGGAGTGGGGTCAAAGGCTGCTCATTTCCTGAGATCACTGCCGTGTCTACACCTCTTCTCATTAAAATCTCGAAGTCTCTTGATTGCCCCTCTCCACAGTTTTTCTGGAACCTCTAATATTGCCCTTATTTAAACTGACATTTTCACACGAGCCACAGGCCTTATTGGGGATGAGAGAAGGTTGCAGTGTTATGGCCACCTATAAAAGACACAGCCTGTCTGGTGAAAAACCATTGGCTTTATCATGGAAAATATAAATGGATTGATGGCCGATGTACAGTTACACTTACTAAATATTAACATAACTTAAAAAATATAATGACATTTATATATAATGACACACACAAACGCACGCACACTTTCCACCGATATTCCAGTTTCTTAAAAAGCATTACTGCTCAGTTAATGACATTAGCGTTTCTCAGACTCATTCCACTGGCAAGCATAACATATCATGCAAAGCTGAGTATCAGGCGCTGTTTCCTGGTCTTACTCTCTGTAGCTCTGTCTTAAGGAGAGTGACCTAACAACGCAGTGAGTGGAAAGCTGGCATGTTCCCTAAGCTCTGGGCCGTCCGCGTGCAGTTATCTTCACTGGTTTGTTCTTTCCTTGAAGTGGGCAGATTTCTTTTGTCTTCGTGGTTGGTAGAGCTGGTGGGCTGGTGGCCTGGTTAGTTTCTAGGCTTTCAGGCAGGTTCACAGGGCAGAGCTGGGATTTAGGCTTAAAAAAACAAACACAAAAAACAGAAGTCCACGGGTTTTCTCATGAACAGTAGGAAGAGAAGTGTTGTGTCTGCTTTTCAGTTGCTTCAGGAGACTCGCTACAGATACACCAGATCCTATAGAATTAGCAGATTAACAGATTCCTTAGCGGAGCCTCAGTGCACAGTGATTGTTCCCCCCACCCAAGCCAAAATGCTGGATGCTGAGAGCTTGATGAGCGAATCCTGACGAAGCTTCAAGGACCTGATTCTTGGTTCAGAATCACTTGCAAATCCCATGGGGGTTCACAGGATAGACAATACACCTTTTTCTGGGTGAACTGAAGTCATCTGCCCTACTACTAAATTGGGGAGATGGTGATAAGGCATTGAACTCCACACCCGCTGCACCTTTCTGTTTTTACTGGCCCTTGGACAAATAAGCCTCCCTAAATACATTTAGTCTAGACAATCACATTCAGCCATTTCAAATGCACGCCAGGGTCTAAAAGCACAGCTATTTTTTTCTTGGCATCTATATTGCTAAACTGATACCAGTAGAAATAACAGTTGTTGGATCACTAACACATCAGAACTGGCAGCTTTACTGTGTCTACTATACACAAGTGACTGCAGGGAGTTGTTTTGTTGTAAATCTGGGTTAACTTTAATATACTCACCATGCACAGACTTGTTGTCCATGGGTGTGTGAGACTCTATGGACTTCAGGTGACGTCTCCCGATGGAGTACACTCCATAAAGTATGTACATATAAACGCAGGCTGTAAGTACCAATGCAAGCTGCATTAATATTACTGAGGCCTTTATAAGGGGCAGGTCTGTACGCAGCCCAGACATTGTGGTATTTGCCCGCTCATTTCTCTGTTTATTTATTGTTATGCCAGCTAGTTATTTACACTTTATGGACAGGAACGTCAGAATTCATTAGAGGCGAAAGAAATCTTTTAAAACAGAGAGGGAGTGAGGGAGGGAGTATACTATACAAGCCGGTTGTGTAAAAGTGTTACAATGCATTCTCAGTCTTTGCTTTGGTGTATGGCTCAGGGTCTGGTCATCTGTTAGTGAGAGCGAAAGTAGAGAAAAGGAAAGAAAGAACAGACAGCAAAAAGGGTGAGAGAGAGAGTGAAAGAGATGGAGTTGAAGTCTGAACCTTTGGTTTGCCTTTGTGTGTGTGTGTGTTTTATCTTTTGATGCTGTGCTCTCTTTATGGCATTATAGTAAAACAATGACCCCTTTTTCTCTGGGAAGGCAAAGCCACTTATGATATTTGGACGAGTGTTTTACTAGTTATTAGCTTCTTTATGAAATATCTCAACCCTGTGGCTTGGGAACTGTGTGATCTCTCCCCTTCAGAAAGATGAGCTTTAGTTTCAGGGATATGCACACACAAACACGTAGATCCCCACACCTACCTCACACCGCACTGACTTCACCAACATATCAGAGTCATGCGCACATTCAAATGAAACTGAGCAGGAAAACACACAGTCCTTTTCCTGGGGTCTGCTAAAGGCGTCAGGAGCAGGTAGATCTGTTTTGGGGACGGTACAGATACAGTTTAGAAAGATAAAGGTGTGTGTGCACAGAGGGGCAAAGGTTGGCATCGCTGCCATACTCTTCCTCGTCACGTTTCCCCTTTCCAGTAACAACAGGGTAAACATTGCACTGGAGTGGGCATGTCGTCGAGGAACGGCCATGTGAGTAATTAGTGTGAAAGACCATGATATAGAAATATCATCACCCCACAGGCAACACAGCGCCACCCTCTGAAAAGGACAGGAAAGGTCTCGAAATGGAGCCCCTTCCAACACCCAGGCGCCTGCCCCGGGAGAAGACAAATATATGCTCTTTTAGGTGCTGTGGAGAACGGTTAGCATCTCCACGCTGGCAGACGGTTAGAAGGCAGACGCTAGCACTAATACTCTCGGCTCAATGACTTAAACATGCCCACAGACTCCACTCAACATCTCATAAATTCCTGTCCTTCAGTCAAACATGCTACATTTGTTTAATGATGGTAGTTAGGCAGAGACAGAGAGAGAGATGGAGAGAGAGCAAGAGAGAAGGGAAGGATCGAACATCTGTGCTGTTTGTTTTGAAAGGGTCTGATTTATTTGATGCTCAGAGTCATATCCATGGAAAATGATGGCACGGATCTGCAGTGATTTGCAATGATTTGCATTTGGAGACATTCAGGTTAAGGTCTGCACTGCACTTAGCTACAAATAACAGACTCAACAACATGGAAGTATGACTGACTCCAGGCTCCAGAAATCTGTTTTGAACTAACTAGACATTCTCAATTCCAAAGTTCAAGCTAAATATTCTGTTGACCATTACTGTAATGAATTAATAACATTCTGACCTTACTTCTGTTTCTACATTGTAAACTCTATGTTCCAACGTTCCAACAAAAAAAAAAGTCAGATAAGACATATGCAAGGCTACATTTGCAAATTTCCATCACCCACACACGGCCCAACTCTATCACCCACACACGGCCCAACTCCATCACCCACACACAGCCTTATCTGCATGTTGATGTGTTTGTAGCAGCACCTCCTTGGGCCTCAGGTTCAGAGGCCAGTGGCGCGTGTCCTTAGCTCAGCGCAGCTGTCACGCAATAGTGGGGAGTGTGCTGGCTCAGTGTCCTGCTCAGTGTCCTGCTCTTTACCCTCTCAGATGGGCTGAGAGGTCATCAGGAGCAAGCCACTGTACTTCATAATAGTAGCAGTCCCTCCAAGCAGGCATGGATTTGGATCAGAGACAGAATGAGTGTGTGCGCGTGTGTTTGTGTGTGCGCGCATGCATGTCTGTGTGTGTGTGTAATGACAACAGGTTAGAACGCGTTTCCATCCTTGTTTCCAAAATGTAATATTTAAATTAATCTCATTTGCGCTTGTTTATTTCTGTTATTGTACAGACATTGTGCTCAGTACTGGAAAACTCACTGGACAGTGGCCTAATGACTAGAATATAAAAGATGATTAGCGTGATAGATGACGCTCCGCCCGACGCCCACAGCCCAGCACGGAGCTGCTCCACCTGTCCTCACATGCCCTGGGAGCGGGAGCGGGAGCAGGCAGCCCTAACAAACACACCCGGGAGCTGCCATCACCACAGCCCAGGCTGCACGGGGCTGTATAACTCCATAACATCACGTCTGCTCACATCAGTTATAATGACGTTCACACTTGATGAGATTTGGCGAGCGCTGGACTCCCCTGCCGTTTGTGCGAGGTGGCCAGCGGCTGTGCACGTCACTGGAGGGAGCGATGCCCGTTCACGTCACTGCTGAGTGAAGTTATGAGGGGCATTTTAAATAAACAACAGTGTCTGTGTGAAGTCCCCGGGCCCAAGTCCCTCCCGACACGCTACGCGTGAAGCCGTCTATGCCAGATCGTTTGTGTCCTGTTTAATAATTGTTAAGATAAATTTACATCTGGCTTTTGATGTGCAGTGTCTGCAGATCACACATTTGTGTTCATGTGTGAGCATGCATGTGTGTGACAGAGAGAGAGAGAGGAAGAATTGGAGGGTGACAGTGAGAAAATCTGTTAAAGAGCAAAGTTAGTACACAACTGTAAATCATTGGGCTACATGAAGTATTTTGAACAGAGTATGATATTACCAGATGTGTTCCTTGCTCAGATATGTGTGCATCACATGTATGTTGTACTTCAGATGAATAATAAAAACTTGACATGGTCACAATGAAGGAATGTGTTTATTGTGATTAAATGAGTCACTGCCGTGAGGAATCAGATCAATAAAAACCAACTGAGGGGTGGGTGTAAAGTGAAAGAGATGATGCCATGTTCAGACTGAACCACACAGATACCATTCCATAACTGAGATAACGTACATGTTCATATTCTAGCAAGGCGACAACCAGCATCTCTCAGTGGTGTCCTGCTCCTGGTGGTTAGCCATACCTAGCCTTGTCATTGGCCAGCGCCAGGCGACGGATGTTGCCCACGCAGCCCGCTGCTGCTTCCTGCAGGATCTTGTCACTGGATCCCATCATGTCGATCAGGGGCTGCAGGATACAGACAGAACAAGTGAGTGATGCATCAGAGCAGCTAACACATGACCACCGTATCAAGACACTGTTGTGGAGAGTAGAGTCAGAGCCACACAGTAGAGTCAGAGCCACACAGTAGAGTCAGAGCCACACAGTAGAGTCAGAGCCACACAATAGAGTCAGAGCCACACAGTAGAGTCAGAGCCACACAGTAGAGTCAGAGCCACACAGTAGAGTCAGAGCCACACAATAGAGTCAGAGCCACACAGTAGAGTCAGAGCCACACAGTAGAGTCAGAGCCACACAGTAGAGTCAGAGCCACAATATTGTTTATGCCAGCAGCATTAAGATGAGGGATTTAAAACTCGAGGTCCACTGTTGTGATGAGCTAAGACCAAATCTCCTTCTGTTTAGGCTTCAGAAATGCTGTGTTTGTAGGACGTTTCCACACATGACTTATCAACTCCTGTAACGAATTGACCAGGCGGAGAAGAATCCAAATGCGGAAGTAGGTCGCTTTTATTTACATAATTCACATACACGGAGAATGCCCAATAAATTGCTAGCATAACGCTTAGCAATGGTAATTTTCTCTTGGGGTGGTCGGGACGGTCCAGGGTCGTAACGGGAGAGCAGAATCCGGGAGGTACAGAAGGGCTAAGCAGGAGACGAGGTCTAGGGAGCGAACAAAGGTCAGAACATGGGAGATAAAACAGGAGAGAGAAACGCTTGGTATGTGGCATGAGTCAACAATACTTCGCGACTGAGACGTATTGGTGAATTGCTTAAGTAAGACTGAAGGGGGCGTGGTAATGAGGGGCAGGTGAGGCTGATTAGGGAAGATCAGGTGGTATTCCTTACAACTCCCCCCAAATGGAGCACCTTCTGGAACAAGCTAGCATAACCATGCATTAAATCCTTTTCCATTCTAATAGTGCAGAATAAGTCACTTATTACAGTATCAGATGATGTGAAATAAGTGGGGGAGATGGTGTCTCTCCTGCGCTGTAACTTGTACTACACTCACTGCCTTGAACTACACTCACACTACACTACACTCATGGCATTACACTACACTCACGGTTTTACACTACACTCATGGCATTTTGTTCTAGCCTTTCACTCTTATTTGCATGGGTGGCGAGGAGAGCCATGCTCTCCAAATCTAAATAAACATGTTCTGGCACCGTGGATGTTTTAAATCGGTTCAATATGTGCTACTCTATTTGATCACCAATGGTGGGCTATCAAAGGAAGAGTCAGGCTCCTCTGGTGAGTTCACCCCTTTATCTAATGGCCTCTGATGGATCCAGTGACCACACACACGCATGCACACACACCTGGATCAAGTCTACAACCTGCACACAGAGGAGACATTACAGTCATGTCTGCCCATTGCTTTCTGGTTTGTAAGGGTGTCATAAATGAGAATCATTCATTTGCCTTTTCAAACTTCATGGCTTATTGACATCTTAAGGATGACTGGTGCAGAGGTCAAAGCACTAACTAATACTCATTATCATTATATGAGTATAATAATTATACTACTATACTGTTATACTCCTGAATTATACTACTGTATTACATTATTTACTAGTAACAATCATACAAGTGTTTCATATGGCACCAAATTAGGGTCTGATATCAGCTCTCTATTTTGCAGTAAGAGTAGCACTGGGACGATGATGGCATCAAAACGTCACCCAAAACACCAGCATCCGAGGAGGCTTATCTGCTGCTTGGTTTTGGAGTGTTGCACGTGTACTACATGGCCCGTGGGCAGTGTAGTGGCGTGGCAGCTCAGCACATGGGTTCAGAAACAGCACATCTCTGTGGGATGCTTCTGTGTTCCAGCGCTCCTGGGTTTAATTGAGAGCTCCTGTGCTCTACTGTGTTATCATTGTCTTCCCGTCGTGTGTGTGAGGGCGAGGTTCGAGGCTGAACTTTGACTCTTTCCATGTTAGACACACACTCGTCGGGCCGATCCGCACATTTATGCGGTCGACATGGTGCCAAGGCACAGAGAGGCGAGACATTCCCAGAATTCTCTGCTCAAAGATAAATAGCCAAAGGAAAACAACGGGAAAGGAGAATCTTCTATCTGTGAGCTTGAACCAGATGCTTGGGTCTAATTGACATGCACGAAAAGCTGTGAAAATAATGGACTCTCCATTTTGATTAGTTACTTTGGGAACTTCGTTTGGCGTGTTATTAGGAAAGACCTCTACCAGCTTTCTAAATTTCACTTTCTCTAAACCCCAACCACCAATCCCCCCACCCCCCAAGAAAAGGATCAGTTAACATTTTCAGCTGGAGTCATTTCCAGATTGCCTGTAAAACAGCATCCAAGAGACCTTGGAGAGGGGCGATCGGACGTGAACACACGGGGCCTCACAAACACACCGGCTGGCTCAGACAGGACGCTTTTGTGCGCGGCCGGAGGACGGCGGCAGGCCAGCCGGCATGTGCTCGCCAGAGTTCACAGCACGTTATTCAGAGGTGGCCAAACAGGGGCTCTCCCTGGCTGGGTGTGGAGAGGAGCCCCACGTAGGGCCTGCCCTGCCCGGGCCTCTACTGCCCTTCAGCCAGAATGCTCTGCTTGTTAGCTACTCCCAAGCCTCAGAAATGTGATGGTGCGTCTGCCGTATGAAAAAGGAGTGCAGGTCGTTGATGTCTTGCTTTGTGTTTTTTCACACCCCCCACACCCCCCTTCTCTTCTGTGTCGTGTTTGCTAAAGGCGACTGGAGGGTCCTGACCTCCAGGAACACAGAGGGGAACACGTTTTCCCAGGCCCTCTGAACACACACACGCACACGTGCGCACACGTGATACATCACACACGGAGGAGTTGTGGTGTTAATTGTCATGGGGTTGAGCTGCTGGTTCCTAGAGAGAGGGGTGCAGACCCCTCTACAGCCTGAGCCCCCAGGCCCACCCAAGAGCCCTCACTGCAGCACCCTCCTTCTCTCAGCACACCCACTCTCCTCACACTCCAGCTGGCCTTCCTGGTCTCTCCTCCTGCCCCTCCCTCCTGCTCCTCTGCATCGTACTCTCTCCATGACTCGAGGATCAGCCGAGCTAGCGGGTGACCCTTCACCTTCCAGCCCCCTGATCCCTGTTTGAGTATTGACTTTCCGCGGTCTCCGTCTGGCTCAGCTGTGGTAGTACTAGGTAATGGGCTCTGTGTTCAGCCTTCCTTGGAGTGGGTAAACAGCACATCCAAGCAGAAGTGTGTAGCCAGCAGGCTGGGGAAGGTCACTCAGGACAAACAATGTTCCCCTCTGACCTCCCAAGTCAGACAAGACTATTCGCTGCTGTCTCCTCCTCTCCCATAATATGGCTTGTGCATCTTTCCCATGCTGCTTTATCCACACTTATCATTTGCTTTTGACGGGCTCAAAGATGTCAAAACAAATTCAGTGAATATCTGTTTTACTGTAAAATTGAATAAAAGACACATTGTTCACCCACAGATGGACAGACACACACACACACACACACACACACACACACACACACACACACACACACACACACACACACACACACACACACACACACACCGCCATCCAAGAGACTCTGCATTCCTCATTTCAGGTGGAGCAGAGAGTTGAGTCATGTTGGTTTAACACACAACACACTCAAACCGTCAGACACATGCTACAGTAGCTAGATAAAACAGAATGAGAGAGAGAGAGAGAGAGAGAGAGAGAGAGAGAGAGAGCGAGAGAGAGAGAGAGAATACTGAACAGGCTGACTGTGTGTTCAGATGTCATCTGTTCTCTATATCCACAGCGTCCCCAACCTGCCCTTCACTTAGCATGACTAAGAGGAGCTGTGTAGTGGCTCCCTAGAGCAGCTCAAACACGCCAGCACCCTCCTCACTCTCCTCCTCCCCAGCCTCACTCTCCTCCTCCCCAGCTTGGCTCTCCTCCTCCCCAGCCTCACTCTCCTCCTCCCCAGCCTCACTCTCCTCCTCCCCAGCTTGGCTCTCCTCCTCCCCAGCTTGGCTCTCCTCCTCCCCAGCCTGGCTCTCCTCCTCCCCAGCCTCACTCTCCTCCTCCCCAGCTTGGCTCTCCTCCTCCCCAGCCTCACTCTCCTTCTCCCCAGCCTGGCTCTCCTCCTCCCCAGCCTCACTCTCCTCCTCCCCAGCCTGGCTCTCCTCCTCCCCAGCTTGGCTCTCCTCCTCCCCAGCCTGGCTCTCCTCCTCCCCAGCCTCACTCTCCTCCTCCCCAGCTTGGCTCTCCTCCTCCCCAGCCTCACTCTCCTTCTCCCCAGCCTGGCTCTCCTCCTCCCCAGCCTCACTCTCCTCCTCCCCAGCCTGGCTCTCCTCCTCCCCAGCCTCACTCTCCTCCTTCCCAGCCTGGCTCTCCTCCTCCCCAACCTCACTCTCCTCCTCCCCAGCCTCACTCTCCTCCTCCCCAGCCTCACTCTCCTCCTCCCCAGCCTCACTCTCCTCCTCCCCAGCCTCACTCTCCTCCACCCCAGCCTCACTCTCCTCCACCCTAGCCTGGCTCTCCTCCTCCCCAGCCTCACTCTCCTCCTCCCCAGCCTGGCTCTCCTTCTCCCCAGCCTCACTCTCCTCCTCCCCAGCCTCACTCTCCTCCTCCCCAGCCTCACTCTCCTCCTCCCCAGCCTGGCTCTCCTCCTCCTGTCAAACTCCAGTTCGCCCTCCTTCTCCACATCCGCTGCTTCGGACGGACGTGGCAGTGAGATCAAACAGGTCTGCTGCAGAAGCCCCACCGGTGGGCGTTTGCATGGCAACAGCATGCCTCCACAACATTTTTCTTATTTACCCCATAACCCTCCCCCAAAATACATACCAGATACCATGCTCGGGCAGACCGCACCAGCTGGAATCCCCTCTCATGAAAATGCCTGATAATTACCGGCCCGCATTGTGTAATTCACCTACATTTACTTTACAAAGCCGTTGCTTATGAAAGGAGCTCTTCAACCTAGCGAGAGTGGGCTAAAGCTGTCTGTGAGGATTTATGGCTTCGGCAAACAATCACCAGAACGGCGTTGGCTGTGTGTAGCTCCAGGGTGCAGGCCCGGCAGGCGGGGGAGAACATGGCTTTGGGCTGCTGCTTTCCGTGACAGCCCAAACGAGACACATCCGAATGAGAGTGTGAGATGTGAAGTGTAGATGTGAAATCAAACGGACCGCTATTCATGCTTGAGGACTGGCATGAACACAAGCGAAAATAAAGTGGGGGAAAAAGAAACTCTTGATGAAGAGGACTATGAAGGATTTAAGAGACAAAATTTGGAAATTAAACACCAAAATCTTAATGGCTTCAGACAATTAGAAAGTAGACTTTCATGCAGGTATTAAAACCAAGCTGCTATGGTAAATTCAAAGTGATAAAACATAGAACACAGTAAAATATCTACAGCAGTTTCCTCTTCATTTTAAATGAGCAGTTGACCTTTAAGTAGCTTCCCTACCCTCATGGACCTAATTTAACTGGTCATCTAATGACACACAGTTCTTCAGAAGATGAAGACATAGAGCAGGACTACCAGGAGTGTGTAGTGAAGAGGTTCCCCAGCCCTGGATCTGGGCTGCTCTAAAGACATGTGGAAGATTGTGTGAAAGAAGGGGCACTGTCAAACATGCACACATGCATACACACGCACACACACAAATACACACACACACACACACGCACACACACACACACACACATGCATACACAAGTACACACACACACACACACGCACACACACGGTCCTGTGGTAGGGAGCTGGTCTTGTGACCGGAGGGTCGTGGGTTCGATTCCCAGACCTGAGGCCATGACTGAGGTGCCCTTGAGCAAGGCACCTAACCCCAACTGGGCACTGGGCTAGGGCTGCCCACCGCTCTGGGCATGTGTGCACCACAGCCCCCTAGTAATCACTAGTGTGTTTTTGTGTGTGTGTTCTAATTACATAGATGGGTAAATGCAGAGGACAAATTTTGATTGCGGTGAAAAATCACAATTGACAAATATGGCACATTTCATTTCTTTTTTTCTTCACATATGCATTTGTGCATTTAGTGATATGTGAAATGTTTTGGGTTAGTATAAATAATGTAAAAATATTGTTAAATGGTAGTATTTGTTGCTTGTAAAGACTGGGGACAGAAGGAGAAACTGGTCTCTAATGGCTTTTCCAGGACAAAATACTTTCTTCTCAATGCTTAATTTCCTCTGGTACAGCATAGGGGACTGGGTTCTACACCATTAAGAACAGCAAGCAAGAAACTTACTGTCTGGACACAAGTCTCAGAAAGCACAGCATGGAATGGGAGGGAGGGAAAGAATAAGAGAGAGAGAGAGAGAGAGAGAGAGAGAGAGAGAGAGAGAGAGAGAGAGAGAGAGAGAGAGAGAGAGGTAGAGGAAGGGAGAGATAGAAAAAGGGAAATAGGGAGAGGGAGAGACATGGAGAGGGATACAGAGGGAGAGGGAGAAAGGGAGAGAAAGAAAAGGGGAGGGAGGAAGAGAAAAAGAGAGAGAGAGAGAGAGGGAGAGAGAGAGAGAGAGAGAGAGAGAAAGGACATCATGACTGGTCTTAGCTGCTCAGTGTACTCAGCTTCTAGCTGTGAAATACGGCTGCAATAATACCAGGAGGCAATCTTGAGTTTTACACTCTTACATAAATTAAACTATAGTACAGACACCGTTCCGTGATAAACCCTCTCCAAACCCATTTACAACGTTAGGAAATATTGTTTTAACACATTTTCTGCCACACCAAAGCATATATCACATTTAAAATGTATAGCCACGAAGGCCTTCTCACACTCCTGTCCTCCTTATGTGTCCTCGGGGTGTGTCAGGTATATCGATGGTGAAGAGAGATGGAACAGAATATGCTTTTGCTATTTAGAGCAAATGAAAAAGCAAAAAGCAGTAGTTCTGGCATCTTTTCTTTTTATAGTATTAACTGCTTGGCCTGGAACGTGTGCCAATCTGGTCATGAAACACCATCAAGTGTGATCTTTTAATCTACCAGCACACAACATGTAAACACACACACACACAAACTAAAATATGAAAAATTCCATCAAAAATATTATCAGACACCCGTCACAAAAGATGCACACATTACAGCTTTGGTTGTGGCTTTAACTGGCATTATTTGGGCTTAGTGCATTTTGTAAACAATTATATTACTCTTTAGTCTTTGGAACCCCCAGTGTCCAGAGTCTGCGGTAGCTCTTTGGGCTGGAACTCACCATTAAAGGAACATGGGAAAAAGTCCTTGCTGTGATGGTGGAACCACATTCATAATTTATATCACCCTTTCTACTGTGTGTGTGTGTGTGTGTGTGTGTGTACATGTGTGCTGGGATGTTTGAAAGCGTGCAAGTACACTCTTTTTACACATGTGAAAACCTTCATGGAATGGCCAAATGCAGATGACTTTTATATATCAGCAAAACAACTCTTTTCACCCCTCAAACTGAATTACAGTGTGCATAACAGAATTACAGTTTGCACGTCAGATATCACTTGGCTTATGGCTTCCTCTAAGAATAAACTGTACTCACCATTGTCATTTTCAAACTAAACCAGCACACCAAAGCATCCAAGCACACCAAAGTATATAATGCATATCTATTATATCTGGCGGGTCTACGTATACTAAAAATAATGTGTCCATTTCTGATTTTGGTGGATATATGCGTGTGCCATATGTGTTTTTTAACATATATTTAGTAGCCCAACCAGGACCAAAATAACAGCTGAAAGCAGGCATGATCGGACCGGGCACTCTGTACTGCCATGTGAAGCGGAGAGATAAGCACGCAGGCTTAATGCTCCAGATGAAACTGATGTTTTGGACATGGAGTGTCAGGCTAGCATTTGCCCTTATCCACATTTATCATTGACTAACTATTATAACAGACAGTGGTGGAAAAAGAACAACCTTTAAATCTTACATTTATACACTTTGGCATGCAAATCCTGTAAATACATAATATTTTTTGCCAGGTTTTGCACAGCAGTGGCTATAAAGTTTTGGCATGTTCTGACATGGTCTGCTGCACGTTGTGCATATTAAGATTATCTGGCCTCTGGACGCGTCAGCCGATGCAGGCCAGTCCACAGAGGCGAGCGTCTAGCCGCCTCCCGCTCCAGCTCCCGGCCCGAGCTCCGCTCAGAGCCAAGGACATGCCACAGTCACATTCTGACCCCGTCCTGGGTGCTACCCCTTGCTTAGCAACCGTTGCCCCGAGTGACGGCCTTTCGGAGCGCTGCTGCCCTGGCATGCCGGGGTGCTGGGCTTGGTGGGGGGACCGGTACTCTGCGCACACATGGTGCTGTTTGCTCAGCCCAATTCCCATGACGGTCACAAAAATGAGCTTGCGCTTCCACCGGCTGAGGAAGAAAACAGGGCTTGTTCCTCCAGCCCTCAACTGCTGTTACAGGACTCTGGAAACAGTTTACAGCCTTTCAACGTTTATTAGAGATGTTTTCACACGTCAATTAAAAAGAGAGAGAGAGAGAGAGTGAGAGAGAGAGAGAGAGAGAGAGAGAGAGAGAGAGAGAGAGTGGACCTTCAGACAAGCCTTAGCTGGAAATGGTATTTGTACGTGAGTGTGTTTGTGTATTTGTGCATTTGTGCACGTGCATGTGAGCATTTGGGAGTGTGTATGTGTGTGTTTGGGACTGTGTATGTGTGAAAACACTGTCATACAGCAACTAAACTAAAGAGGATTGAAGATCATGTTTGAATACTTGTGATTTTTAGATCTGAATCATTGTTTGATGCTTTCGCTTTCATCTACTGCCATGCAGGTGTAACTGAAAGCCCAGGGTCCAGCCCAGGGTCCAGTACAGGGTTCAGCCCAGGGTCCAGTACAGGGTCCAGCCCAGGGTCCAGTACAGGGTCCAGCCCAGGGTCCAGCCCAGGGTCCAGTACAGGGTTCAGCCCTGAGGTGTTATGAGGCTGCATGAAGTGGCGTGAGGTGTCATGTGGCATTGGTGGACGTACCTTGACCACGCCACTCTGGTGCATGGTGATGCAGTTGTTGGGGTGTCGGGAGAGCTGGAACAGGGCCTGGGCTGTGGCCCGGTGCACGGCCGGGTCTTTGGAGTGGAGGTAGAGCACCAGGGGGGCTACGGCACCGGCCTCCCCAAACGCCACGCAGTTGCTGCCCCACGTACAGCAGTGAGCCACGGCCTCCGCCAGGTACCGCCGCAGCTGATCGTCTGTCTGGAGCAGCAGGAGAGGAGACAGCATGGACAGTGAGTTCACCCCACCCAGATCGTTCTGCGGGTCACGGTCACCTGCTGAAACGCACGCCCATGCCAGACGTGTGCTATATATGTAACAGTAAGCGAAGTTATTCCTTTTTTTTTTGGAGGGAGCAAAATGGCATAGATAGCTGTGAAAGCTTGAAGATCTTGATCCACCTGATCCCCGCGTACAGGCCGAGGCAGAAACTCCGTGGTGGACAATAACGCAGAGGAGCCGTGAATCTGTGGAGGCCCCGCACGTGTGTTGGAACTACAGACTGGGACAGAATGAGGGCTGCCAGTGACCGTTTGGATGATTACACGGACACTGTGACCTCGTATATCCACTTCTGTGAGGATAACGTTGTACCATCACACACATAGGGTGAGTTATAACAGTGACAAACCCTGGATTGCTCCCAGACTGAAGCAGCTTTGGATAGAGAAGAGGGAGGCTTGTAAAAGTGAGGACAAAGTCTGCTATGGAGAGGCCAAGTACAGGTTTAGCATGGAAGTGGCCACTGCTGGATCTCACCTCCCCCACTCCCCATACCACTCGTCTCAGACGGGGACGAGACTGCCTATAGGATGGAGGTCGAACGTCTGGTGTCCTGGTGCAGTGGAGATTATTGTGGACTTTAGGAAGCACACAACCCCTCTCCCCTCCATCACCCTGACTGACACACTCATCACCACAGTGGACTCTTTTTGCTTCCTGGGAACGACCATCACCCAGGACCTCAAGTGGGAGCCCAACATCACCTCTGTCCTCAAGAAGGCCCAGCAGAAGAAATTCAACTCGCCAGCAAAGACCATGGTGCAGTTCTATACTGCCATTATCAAGCCCGCCCTCACCTCCTCCATCACTGTGTAGTACACTGGAGCCACCACTAGGGACAGACAGAGACTACAGCGCATTGTGCCCTCTGTTGAGAAGGTGATTGGCTGCAACCTACCATCTCTCCAGGACCTGTACACCACCAGGACACTGGGGCGAGCAGGTCGGATCACAGCAGACACCCCTCACCCTGGGTCTTTGACCCTCTCCCCTCAGGCAGGAGGCTACGATCCATTCGGACCAGAACCTCCCGCCATAGGAATAGTGTCTTCCCATCTGCTGTTAGACTCATGAACAACAACCCTAAGATAGTGAGCACCACCCTCCACAAACACTCATGTCCCTGTGTTTATGCACCTGTCTGTCTGTCATGGTCAATTACCTGACTACTTATTATTATTTCTACTTATCATGTCACATTAGCATTCACCTGCTGGTTTATACTCTGCACTAAATGTCTACAACTCATCTCAGTCAAACTACGTACTGTATATTTTGTAATATTGTTAGTGTCTTATTGATGTATTCCTTTTTATTTAGTTTTTATTTTACTCTGTATTTGTTGCATGTTTTAACTTTTGTTTTTTTGTTAGCACCAAGTACTGCAGCAATTTCCTAATGTTGTGAACCTGTTACTCATATCAAATATATATATTTGATATATATATATATATTTATATACTCATATGGCAATAAAAACCTTCTGATTCTGAACAAAAAGAGGCAAGCTTTGATTTATCCTGAACCGAGCGAATAGTCTGTCGTGGCAGCGTGGGGTGGGGCTGAGCGAGGCGTACCGTGTTGGTGAGAACGGCGAGCATGGGCACCACACCGTGATCTGTGATGACCGCCAGGTTCTCCTCGTCTTTGGCGATGTTGGCGATGGCTGCACACACGCTGGCCAGCACCTCCTTGTTCTCCGACTTCAGCAAACGAACAATCAGCTCCAGGCCGCCTACAAAGGAGCGCACCATCTCTCCCGCATCCTGAAACACACGCCTTGTCTTTAGCGACAGCGCTGATGCATCACGGCCCAGGAATCGTGCAGGCAGAATGTCGTAGTGCTCCAAACGTACAAGTTAAAGCTTTAATAATCTTTAATAATCCAAATAGTCTTTCACATGATTGCCCTCATCGACTCTTACAGCAGAGGAAATATTAATTCCCCTCTAAATAGGAGAAGTGCAGACAAAAGGCACTATAGACACTATAGTTGCCCTCTGCCCAGGGCAGGTCAGTACAGTTGCCTTGCAGGGCTCCAGCTGGGCTCCAGGCAGGCGTAGGAGTGTGTGAGGACGGAGGTGGTGGAGAGCCGATGAAAGGGGTAGAGGGAGGCACTCTTAGATATCAGGCCAAAGGATGAGCTCTGTGTTCAGTGCCTGGGCAGGAGTGGGACGAGAGCAGGAAATGACTGCATGTGAATACTGATGAACATAGTGAGGAAGGAGGGGGTGAGAGAGAGGGAGAGAGAAAGAGAGAAAGAGAGGGAGAGAGAGAGAGAGAGGCAAAAAGAGAAAAAGGTAGAAAGCAGAAAGCAATGAACAGAGAGGGAAAGACAGAAATAGAGAGACAGAAAAAGAGACAGAGCAAAAGAGAAAGAGACACAGAGAGAGAGAGAGAGAGAGAGAGAGAGAGAGAGAGAGAGAGAGAGAGAGAGAGAAACAGCAACAGAAAGAGTGAGAGATGGGGGTAGAAGCGACAGAGGAAGCACATTAAAGTCACCAGCTGCGGTGGGTCACTAAAGAATCCATTCAAATGCTCCCCCACAACAACATCCCCAAACAACTCACATCAGCACACCCAGCACGCAGCTCTCTCTCTCTCTCTCTCACACACACACACACACACACACACACACACACACACACACACACACACACACACACACACACACACACACACACACACATTCAGAGAGAGAGAGAGAGAGATTAGAAACACTGTAAAACATTAGGTGTAAAATTTAAATAAATTAGGAGAACGGAGCTCATGGAGCAAAAGCAGAGATAAGGATCTTGAGTGAGGAGGGAGAAAAGGAGAGGGGAGATTATTGCAGGGCACAGATTGCAGGTGTCTTCTAGGAGAAACAAAGAAAAGCATGATGATCACTGGTGTGATGCACGCTCTGCATATGGACGCATATATGAATGTTTGGATTGAAATTGAAATCCTCCAAATGCTGTTAAAGCATGAATCTCCTAATTCTGGCCTTGGTGCTGGTAACTCAAGCCATGTGGGCTGAACGGGTGCTCCAACTCCCCGTCTGGGGGGGGACACGTGCCTTTGCCCCCCCCCCCACCCCCACACTCCAGCCCAATCTGCCTGAAATATCCATGCAGTAAACAAACAGTGTCAAACTCAGTCAGGCTCAGTCTGTGATCCGCACAGGCGTTTGATCCACACGGTTACCTGGCCTCATTTTTCAGCAGTACTCACAGCCAGGGTGGAGGTGGGATCAAGTGTGTCTGGGTGGCAGAACAAATCCCCCCCCGAGACACCTGGGCTGCAGAGAAATTCCTGTATATTTGGATCCCACTCAGATTTCATGAGCAACACCCTGCTTATGTCAATCATGCTGATAAGCTAACGGAACAATGATGTGTTTGTGCAGGCTTGTTGCAGAAAAGACTCAAGAGGGCAGACAAGGCTTGTGCCAGCCATGTGGGTGAAAGTGTCATGTGTAAGGGAATAGGAGCAAGGTCTACTAAACCTCCCTCTCTCTCTCTGGAAGGAAGGGGCCTATGAAAGCAAGGCTACCATGGTCCATGATCCTGATATAAAGGGTGTGGGAGTGGTAAATATGTTTATTCATTTGTTGTGTAAGCATTTGTTGTGCAGTGGTTTGCAGTTTTGTAACTGAAGAAAGACAGAGAGAGAGAGTGAATGAGAGAAATAGGAGTACACAGAAAATGTGGCTCACACAGACAGGAGTGTATGACTGCACCCCGAACATTTCAGCAGGGCAGGTATGTTTCAGCCAGAGCAACAAGCTGCATATCAGTGCTGCTCTTAGCAGACAGGTGGGAGTCAGAAGCCTGTACACAAACACAGACGAACCCTCCACATGCATCTCTGCAGATTCCAGATACTGGGGTTGAGGTGTTAGAATTCACTAAGAGTTTATCGTAACACACTGAAGCTAAACAAACAGCTGGTATATCAGATGAAAGACATGCTGAAAGGAGTAATAAAAGGAGGAGAAAGGGATGTACAGCCCCAAGACAAACAATACTAAATTATACACTCAGGCGATATGCAAACACTCTTTTTTTCTGCTGGTCAGTAGCTACACTTGGATTCTGATATTAATGTCTTAGTACCCTGGGAGCTTTCTTTCTCACTCATTGCACATTATCTGTTTGGCAGCTATAATGCTGGATTTATTGCAGAGCTGTGAAGGATGGTACCTTTGCATTCTCAATGCAGGGGCAGATGGCCCAGGCAGCACTGGCCTGAACATCAGGGTTTGGGTTCTTCAATAGTGACCAGAGCAAGCGCACACCATCCAGACGATCAATGATCCTGGGGGGTGAGGAGGAGGGAGAGAGAGAAAGAATGAAAAACAAACAAAAACTGCACAGCAATCTGAAGAACAGTGAATGCCCTTGTCTTCTGTCCCAGACATGTCTTTTCCCATGGCTCCTCATTGGATCCAGTGGTAATGACATCCCTGTTTAGCACAGATTCCTCCCAGAGGTACCCTAGATGCACCTCTGCATGTTTGATCCTCGCTCTCCCCTCAAACCCTCCTGAAGAGGCCGGACACAGCATCCGTGCTCCTCTTGGCCAGAGGCAGACGCACAGGAAGCTCACGCATGCTACTGCAGGAGATCTGTCCAGATATTTATAGCTACAGCGAGCCATGCACAAACACACACTCTCTCTCTCTCTCTCTCTCTCTCACACACACACACACACACATGCTGTGGGATTGCTGGGTAAGTCAGATCTTGTCATGGATACACAGGAAGGAAAAAACCCAGGGCAGGTCCTCTTTCCAAATCAAACAGGCCTGGAAACAAGCCCCTCTATATTTCACTGCATCCAAGCAAGGTTACTCGCAGCCTGCCTTTCCCACCACTGCAGTGCTCCGCTCAGGGGTGCAGTCACACCAGGGGGAGCGGAGGAGAATGGCCCCTCAGTGTGGCCTGTTTGTCAGGTATAAATAACACGTAACCCCTTTCCCATGTGTGTCTGCTGACAAGGCCGACATTGAATGCTGTCATGATTGCTAAACCACGTCATGATCACAGGATCTTTCAGACTTGGGGGGGTGGGGGGGGGGTGGGGGTCAGGAGCAAGCACTGGTCAGAGAGGTCCTAGAGACACGCGGCTCCTCTCGGATGTGTAAATCAACTCCACATGCATGATAACAGGGGGATCCCTCCAGGGCCCCTGAGAGACTACTAAACTGCAGCCTCCCGTCGAACCCATCGCCCACAGCTGTGACTGGAGGATGACGGGGTCTCTGTATTTTAACAGGCAGAACATGCTGACAGAGAAAACACACACACACACGGAGGGGAGGAACTTCGAGGAGCTATCATCCGCTGGCAGGTCCCTGTGGGGACGCTGGTGGAGCGAAGGAATACATGAGCAGAACAGCAGGACCACGAAACAGCTCCGCTTCTGTGACCTAAGAGTGCAAAATGTTCAGAGTGAACTGTAGAAAAAAGCTTCCAGCTAATGTGTACTGGTCTGCGCAGCATTTGACTTCAAAGGATTTTAACTAATACACACAGTTGCAGCTCCATTCAAAAACAAAAAAAGCTGGAATATATTTAAAGATTTCAACCTAAAAACAGCTCTGCTATCATGATTGAGTGCTATACTTTCACCTGAGTTAAGGATCTCAGTGCATATTCTGCCACTGATTAAAATAAATAGCTTACACAGAGGTGTGAGTTAGATGACCAGATGGATACGAGGTCAAAAGTAACAATGAAACTCTTTATTCGTTGGTATTTCTGGGCATGCTACATGCGTTATTTTGAGATAATAGCTCTTTATTCACATAGCATGCCAATTTTTTCAGTTTAAAACAAATGCAAAGGAAAGCTTATGTTGGCTTTTAAATACAATCTATGTATATAAAAACAACAAACCTTGAAACCACTACCATTACTATCTTCCCACGATCCTTCTAAACCTTTGTTTACAAATGATTTAATGACCAATATTAATTTATGATACTTTGATCACCTTATTATTTGTTTATTTGTCACATTTGGGGAAAAAATGGAAAATCTATTAATAAAAATAGATAATAGCTTTAATTTCAAATCTGTGAAACATGCATTAAATTACACAATTAAGGAATCATTCTGTAGATGCTGTATGTACTGTAGAGCATATTCAGTAGAGGGTGTAGAGTCTACATGTTCCATGGACCACCCTGCAGAGAAGGTTTCACTAGTAAGGATGTGTCATTGGTTTAAAGGGGCGTGGTTAAGAGGCGGTGCTATAAAGGATTACCTCAAAAACCTGATGCTACATCAAACTGAAGAGCCCTGTCACGGTATAATGCAATCTTTTGTATTTATTTTGGCCCTGCATCAATATTTTTGTCTTAAATGCCTATAAAGGGGGGGGGGGGGGACAAAACGTCATCATGATTTTAAAATTGTTGCTGATTCCAACTCCAGCTTCGTGGGACTGAACTCTGCTGCTTCATGTGATCTTCCCCTGCAGCGCTGTGATGGGAAGCCGTCAGACGGCAGCTACACCGCTTGCTTAACAAACAACAGCCCAGAACTTTCAAAATTAGTAAAGTTCCACAAGTAGGAGGAGGAAAAGAATGTGTGAAGGAGCAAAATAAAGGCGGGTTGTCCACAGCTCAGTGTGACCATCCTAAATGCACATGACCCAGAAGAGCAAGGGTCTGCAGCTTTGGTCTTAACATATTCTTTCTTGGGCTAAAGATCATTGTTGCTTTTTTTTTTCAAAAACAAGCCTCATGATCTTTTACTACATCAGTGTGGCTGCTCACACCCATAAACATATTGTTCTTATAGACGATGGAAGATCACAGCTGCCCGACTGCGAAAGCTGACACAAAATTCTCTATTTGAGCCCAGCATTAATTACGAATGGGACTGGAGTCTATAACAGTCTTGTAAAAGTAATAAGATTCAGATGGTACAAAACATACAATAAAATACACTGGGTCACGTGTTGCCAAACTCCCAGGAGAATCACATGGGAGTTTTGGGCTTAATTAAACGTAACAGGCTTCTTTTATTCACTTCTATGTATGTAACAAGCTTGAAATTTGCTTGTGCAGAAATCCACCGGGGCACTTGTGTTGGTTATAGCAGTGGCTCTCAGTCCAGCCCTGATAAGTTCTGCTCCAGCTCTCTCTACACCTGTACCTAGAGTTGTGTTCTCTCTTCATACAAATGTGTTGGAACAGATGGAAGACGGGCTTGGAGACGATGAGTTATAGTATCTAGGTTTTGCTACAGCAAAAACCTAATTGTAAAGAAGAAACCTAAAGGTGGATCTTGGCTTGAGCCATAGTAGAAAGTGTGGTCATGGCAGAAGACAAGCATACAGGACTTATTAACTGCTTATATACAACTGACTCACTGCCTCTGCTTGCAGATCTTCTTGCCGGTCAGGCTTCAAACCCGCTTTACTGATTTCACTGAGCCACATTAGAAATGTACAGTAACACACATGCTGAAGATCACATTACCTTATATCACAGTGAAGCAGCTCTTTCAGTGTATTTATCACATTACCTTATGTCACACTGAAGCAGCTCTCCATGTATTTATCACATTACCTTATATCACACTGAAGTAGCTCTCAGTGTATTTATCACATTACCTTATATCACACTGAAGCAGCTCTCAGTGTATTTATCACATTACCTTATATCACACTGAAGCAGCTCTCAGTGTATTTATCACATTACCTTATATCACACTGAAGCAGCTCTCAGTGTATTTATCACATTACCTTATGTCACACTGAAGCAGCTCTCCCAGTGTATTTATCACATTACCTTATATCACACTGAAGCAGCTCTCAGTGTATTTATCACACTACCTTATATCACACTGAAGCAGCTCTCCCAGTGTATTTATCACATTACCTTATATCACACTGAAGCAGCTCTCAGTGTATTTATCACACTACCTTATATCACACTGAAGCAGCTCTCAGTGTATTTATCACATTACCTTATATCACACTGAAGCAGCTCCCAGTGTATTTATCACATTACCTTATATCACACTGAAGCAGCTCCCAGTGTATTTATCACATTACCTTATATCACACTGAAGCAGCTCCCAGTGTATTTATCACATTACCTTATATCACACTGAAGCAGCTCTCTTTGTATTTATCACATTACCTTATGTCACACTGAAGCAGCTCCCAGTGTATTTATCACATTACCTTATATCACACTGAAGCAGCTCCCAGTGTATTTATCACATTACCTTATGTCACACTGAAGCAGCTCCCAGTGTATTTATCACATTACCTTATGTCACACTGAAGCAGCTCCCAGTGTATTTATCACATTACCTTATGTCACACTGAAGCAGCTCTCAGTGTATTTATCACATTACCTTATGTCACACTGAAGCAGCTCCCAGTGTATTTATCACATTACCTTATGTCACACTGAAGCAGCTCTCAGTGTATTTATCACATTACCTTATGTCACACTGAAGCAGCTCCCAGTGTATTTATCACATTACCTTATATCACACTGAAGCAGCTCCCAGTGTATTTATCACATTACCTTATATCACACTGAAGCAGCTCCCAGTGTATTTATCACATTACCTTATATCACACTGAAGCAGCTCCCAGTGTATTTATCACATTACCTTATGTCACACTGAAGCAGCTCCCAGTGTATTTATCACATTACCTTATGTCACACTGAAGCAGCTCCCAGTGTATTTATCACACTACCTTATATCACACTGAAGCAGCTCCCAGTGTATTTATCACATTACCTTATATCACACTGAAGCAGCTCCCAGTGTATTTATCACATTACCTTATATCACACTGAAGCAGCTCCCAGTGTATTTATCACATTACCTTATATCACACTGAAGCAGCTCTCAGTGTATTTATCACATTACCTTATGTCACACTGAAGCAGCTCTCCCAGTGTATTTATCACATTACCTTATGTCACACTGAAGCAGCTCCCAGTGTATTTATCACATTACCTTATATCACACTGAAGCAGCTCTCAGTGTATTTATCACACTACCTTATATCACACTGAAGCAGCTCCCAGTGTATTTATCACATTACCTTATGTCACACTGAAGCAGCTCCCAGTGTATTTATCACATTACCTTATATCACACTGAAGCAGCTCCCAGTGTATTTATCACATTACCTTATATCACACTGAAGCAGCTCCCAGTGTATTTATCACATTACCTTATATCACACTGAAGCAGCTCTCAGTGTGTTTATCACACTACCTTATATCACACTGAAGCAGCTCCCAGTGTATTTATCACATTACCTTATATCACACTGAAGCAGCTCCCAGTGTATTTATCACATTACCTTATATCACACTGAAGCAGCTCCCAGTGTATTTATCACATTACCTTATATCACACTGAAGCAGCTCTCAGTGTATTTATCACATTACCTTATATCACACTGAAGCAGCTCCCAGTGTATTTATCACATTACCTTATATCACACTGAAGCAGCTCTCAGTGTATTTATCACATTACCTTATATCACACTGAAGCAGCTCCCAGTGTATTTATCACATTACCTTATGTCACACTGAAGCAGCTCCCAGTGTATTTATCACATGACCTTATATCACACTGAAGCAGCTCCCAGTGTATTTATCACATTACCTTATATCACACTGAAGCAGCTCCCAGTGTATTTATCACATTACCTTATATCACACTGAAGCAGCTCCCAGTGTATTTATCACATTACCTTATATCACACTGAAGCAGCTCCCAGTGTATTTATCACATTACCTTATATCACACTGAAGCAGCTCCCAGTGTATTTATCACATTACCTTATATCACACTGAAGCAGCTCCCAGTGTATTTATCACATTACCTTATATCACACTGAAGCAGCTCTCAGTGTATTTATCACATTACCTTATATCACACTGAAGCAGCTCCCAGTGTATTTATCACATTACCTTATATCACACTGAAGCAGCTCTCAGTGTATTTATCACATTACCTTATATCACACTGAAGCAGCTCCCAGTGTATTTATCACATTACCTTATGTCACACTGAAGCAGCTCCCAGTGTATTTATCACATTACCTTATATCACACTGAAGCAGCTCCCAGTGTATTTATCACATTACCTTATATCACACTGAAGCAGCTCCCAGTGTATTTATCACATTACCTTATATCACACTGAAGCAGCTCTCCCAGTGTATTTATCACATTACCTTATATCACACTGAAGCAGCTCCCAGTGTATTTATCACATTACCTTATATCACACTGAAGCAGCTCTCAGTGTATTTATCACATTACCTTATGTCACACTGAAGCAGCTCCCAGTGTATTTATCACATTACCTTATATCACACTGAAGCAGCTCTCAGTGTATTTATCACATTACCTTATGTCACACTGAAGCAGCTCCCAGTGTATTTATCACATTACCTTATGTCACACTGAAGCAGCTCCCAGTGTATTTATCACATTACCTTATATCACACTGAAGCAGCTCCCAGTGTATTTATCACATTACCTTATGTCACACTGAAGCAGCTCCCAGTGTATTTATCACATTACCTTATATCACACTGAAGCAGCTCTCAGTGTATTTATCACATTACCTTATATCACACTGAAGCAGCTCCCAGTGTATTTATCACATTACCTTATGTCACACTGAAGCAGCTCCCAGTGTATTTATCACATTACCTTATATCACACTGAAGCAGCTCCCAGTGTATTTATCACATTACCTTATATCACACTGAAGCAGCTCCCAGTGTATTTATCACATTACCTTATATCACACTGAAGCAGCTCCCAGTGTATTTATCACATTACCTTATGTCACACTGAAGCAGCTCCCAGTGTATTTATCACATTACCTTATGTCACACTGAAGCAGCTCCCAGTGTATTTATCACATTACCTTATATCACACTGAAGCAGCTCCCAGTGTATTTATCACATTACCTTATATCACACTGAAGCAGCTCCTAGTGTATTTATCACATTACCTTATATCACACTGAAGCAGCTCTCAGTGTATTTATCACATTACCTTATGTCACACTGAAGCCAGGGCTGATTGAAGATGTTCTCAGCACATACTCATGTACATTGACACTGTTTCCATTCCAGTTCTTTGCGGCTGGGCCTGACTGACCTTGCCAGCTCTGTACTGCAGCGCACATAAACTGACCACAGTTAGACAACAAAGGCCTCCGCCCTGGCCACAGCTATGAGAGGAGCAGCAGGTAGATACAAACTAAAGGCCCAGCACCCTGTCATTACAGCCCAGAGTGATGAAGCTCTGACTGGACATGTCATATTTTGGCCACCACATGCCTACAATGGGGGGGACCACACGGGACCTCTCGGGGACCTTTGGCTAACGTGGCATGTTAAAACTGAGAACAGTGTTATGTCTTCCCAACCCGAGCGCAGCTAAGTGCAGCGGGGACGGCCGTGAGCCCTGAGAGCTGGAAGCAGCCGAGAAATTGTTAAAGCGACTGTTTTAGGTCCAGGAATGAGTGCAAATCAACTTGCAATTCAGAATCAGTAGCAACAGCATATATTTCAGCCAGAGCAACATTGTGGTTTCCTGCTAACCCGGATCAAGCCAAGGGCAGAGGAACCATTTTAAAACTGGCCGATGGGACCACTGATGCTGCCAGCAATGGAAGCCCACGAGTTCCTGCCAGAAAACTCTGGACTTCAAACTCAGATCTGTCCTGGGTTGTAGTTAGTAAATAATCTGGCATATAGCAGTGAGGAACACCATGCTGAAAGGGGCAGAGCAGTTTGGTGTTCCTCCCTTTCTCTTCAAGCCAAGGAGAGAAGACCCATGGCAAAAACCTCAGGTGAGGAACCAAGTGAAGATCTGTAGAACTTACGTCATGCTCTCCGGGTCAGCAGCACAGGCTCCAACTGCCCTGGTGACGTTGACCAGCAGGGCCCGGTTGGTTCCCGTCAGCAGGCCAACCAGGGGTGGTATGCCGCCACTCTTTCGGATGGTTGCACGGTTGCCAGGTCTTTGGGCGCACTCCCCCAGAGCACCAACTACATTCACCAGCACCTCCTCAGGTTGGTCCGTCAGTAGACCCACCAGCATTTCCAAAGCCTTGTACTCCTCAAACCTGTCAGAAGGAAAAACAGGAATTCAGCAAACGCAGAAACACAACTGCTCAAACTACACCAGGTGCAACATTGGTTAGATTCTTGGAATCGTAGAATAGAACCTTACACAAAACAGATGCTTCATACATGTGGATTTCACACTGACAAAAGTAAGAAGACAGGACCCTAACGCTCTGCTGGCCCTATGGCCCTCAGTGGCCATCGGCAAGGGGGCACGGAGTCTGCAGTGGGTGTGCGGAGTAGAATAAATCAGGTGTCTCTGGGGAATGGTGCTGATTCCCACGCTGCTGAGCACAGCCCTCTGTGGCTTGGTGGGGGCCCGCGAGAGAGCGTTTGCTCTGATTTTGGCTTTGTTTGCCAAGATCTGTACAGTGGCAAACTACAGTAAACATTTAAAAGGGGTATAATGTGGTGGTGGAGCGCCTCTATAGACCTCTGAAGCACGGTTAAGTTATATGACTGTTTTTATTCACAGTTACGGTTTCTGGCAACCTTGCTTTAAAGCAATCGCACAGTGTCCAAGGTCACTTGGTTTTGGTCAAAGTACAACAAATGCTTTCTTGTGAGTAAAACAGCAATGAACAGAAAGGCTGCCAAAGTAAGGACTACTGAACCCAAGATCAAACTTCACAACACATCCTAGGTCTCATGACGCTGGTGTTATCTTTAATGTGCTGAAATACAATTGGAAACTAATTGCACGCACATTTTGGTTGATAAATGATATGCCTTACGTGTCTGTTTTCATACAGCCAACACCAACACACATTACAATGAAACTATCAGAAACTATCGGAACAATCAGTTGCGATTAGAAATACTGGGTTCAAGAGCAGGTCGGCACTTTGTTTAATCTTGTCAGAAGGTCAAGTGCTTTACAGTGAACCGTCTGTGTAACAAATGATTATAATTGATTATGGTATACCACCTCTTAGGGGATGACTCCTGTGGCAGCAACATTCTGGAAGAAAGCCAAACACACAGGCAGGTGTGGAACAGCAGCACAGGGATGGAGGGTAAGAGACTGGAGTTGGGTGGGTTTTATCCCTAAGCCTCCCTGAGCTCTCCATTGGCCCTGCTGTCTGATCGCAGAAGGCCACGGAGTTGGGTGAGCAGTGAAGTGTGAACACTCAAGCAGAAACGAGTTCTTCCAAACAAGCAAAACATAATCCGGAGGGGGCAGAAAACATTATCTGCAATTACAGACTCTCCATTGAGGTAAGGAGGAGTGTGTAATTGTAGCTGAAATGCTGGCTCTACACCTCAAACATGGCTTTTTTCTGGCAGAATGTTCAATCCACACTCTGGCAAGCTCTACTCCATCAAGACATTTCCTCACTCCATTGTTACTCTAAAGAAGTGAGTTTTGCCCCCGAGACAGTGTTTTCATGTCTGTAACACCTCATTGTGTATGGGTCAAGGAGCTGCATATTTAGACATTCATTAATGTGTTGGGAGAGCTATGCAGAAAGGGCATGCCCTGAATTCAAGACACACACACACACACACACACACACACACACACACACACACACACACACACACACACACACACACACACACACACACACATACACACACACACACACACACACACACACACAGATACCTGCATGCTAGCAGTTATCTGCAACTTCATGGCACTTTAAAAAAATGTGCATCAGCTTAAAAAAAAGACTATGGCTATAAATATTACTATATTTTCTTTGCCATCAATCATCTCATTCTGATGCATCATTAATCAGGTGAATGGCTACCACATGCTCCTTGCTCGGCACATCTGTGGGCAGCTCACCTTGGTTTCATCCACCTTCCTCACGCTCAAACACCCCACTCCATGTCAGTGCCCTAATTGTGCTAACCCCCTCCATGTATACACTCCTAGCTCATAATGGCCCACACAATACACACTGTTAGTCTCCCATCACTCACACAAAGACATGCTGTCTGCTTTTGGCAACACAGCTGTCTGACTAGCTCATGGACATTTGAGGGGGGGGGGGGGGGTGTCAGGGGTGTGTGCCCTTTTAAATTATAGTTGTAAAATACACTCAGAAATTATTTAGTCAGGCAATGCCACTGAGCCTGTGCCACCAGACTGTGATTGATGTTGAAGTGGGCACACCACACCCTCGAAAACTCCACACGCCAGTGGTGAGAAACACACACACACACACACACACACACACACACACACACACACACACACACACACACACACACATACACACACACACACACACACTCTACTTTGACAGAAATGGTTTAGTCATTTCAATCCAAACACATTGTCTCACCTTTGACGTTTTTATACGTTGTTCAAATAACCTGAAAAACCAGAGCTGAAAAACCAAATCCTCATCTGCACATTCCAATGTGTGTTAAATATTCGGCTGGCGTTATACAGCTTTGCTGTCCAGATGACCAAAAACGATAGTTTATTCGCACCCAACGGTGTGTGTGACCCACAGGACTATAAAGCAGGCCAGGGTCAGGCAGGGGGAGAGGCAGCGTCGGACACCCCAGAATTCCTTGCTGCGTGCCGCTATCTTGTAATCAGCCTTTGAGAGGCACGGGGCTTTTTTGAAGCTTGCAGTTAGCGTATGATAACTGATCATTACTATTATTACCACTGCTGGCTTTGAGCACAGCACCAAGGCTCTGAATCATTAGGGCTGGTGCTGGGCACCATGGCCGTGTAGAGGAGCCAGGGCTCTGCGGGGTTAAGCTGCTCCAGCCTCCTCTGCCACCCACTAGTGCTCTTCATGGCCAGTGAAGTTGGTGGAGAGGGGAAAAGATGGGGAGGCAGGCAGGGCCCTGAAGCGCCCCGGGCCACCTCTATATAACACATCTTTGGTGCTTTATGCTATTGAGAAAGACAGACACTTCAGGTTCATATTCTGCCCAGTATAATTTAAACTGCAATTATTTCAACTTTCAGCAAACATGTGGAATTCTCTGTGGTAATACTTTAAAGAACCGTGGACCATTTTTTCATTAAATAAAAAGGCTTTTGGCAGCTTGGTTAGGACAGCAGGGAGCAACAGAGGAAAGTTACAATTTACCAAGAGCTGCAGTGATTACTTAACTAATGATTGGTAATAATTCAGCCCACACCAATTAGTGCTCCACAGGCACGGGCCACGATTTCAGTTTCACTGCAAGTCAGTGCCACATTAAGATCTCATTTCTGTTCTATACTTTTTTATGTGATGTCATTATAGACTGACCTCATTCACTTTCAGTCATTTTGATGAAAATGCTCTCTCACAGAAACATTTGCAGAAAGTTTTATGTGATTTTAAAATGAATGTTTATAATTTGCTTGGAAACATGGTTAATAACTGTGCCCACTGCGGAGAGATTTCAGTGAGAAAGTCTAATATTTAATGCATAGGCAACATGGCTGAGACACTCCCCTGTATTTCAGCCCACCTTAAAAACAGGATTTAACAGTTATTTTTTTTAAAATGCAGGTTTCAGTGTCGCTGGTCATTTGTCTTGAAATGAAAGCGGTAAACTTAGCACAGTATAGCACTGCAGCAGTGAGGACACAAGAGAGCCCTTAGTCATTTTAGTTAATGGGACATTTAGTGAATTGATTGTGGCATGGAGCACCTGCTTCCATTTGCAGAGGACTTAATGTGATGTAAACGCAGGATAAGGTCCTGTCACGTTTGACTTATGAGGTGAGGACAGAGAGAGCAGTCTGACTGCTACTGGGCCACTGCAGACTCACACCTCCCTCAGCATTATTCCTTACCAACAGTTCTGTTTCTGCCTGGTGAAAGGCCAGACAGTAGACACCTCCCCAGATCCGAATCTATTATAACTCCTTCAAAGTCCAAAAACACTCTTATCATAAACTAAAAATGCAGAGCCTCTTTATCAGGTCTTTGGCCTTGCACTTATGAAAATAAAACTCTGTAATTTATAGACAGGTAATGGCGGAATAAAAGAATGCATATTTGATATCTGTATACTACATGTCCCTGAACTCATACCACATGACAAAATAAATATGCCTAAATCATTTTTATATGAGAGCACCTTTGTGACGGAACATGCTTGCCAGGTCACGGTTCCAAGGCATTTTAATTTATGTGGGGAAAAATTACCGGCTTAAAAAACAGCGTGCGCCAGAAAAATTACAGCAGGAAAGCCTCCAGGATGGTCATCATGCTCCATGAGCGTGCTGACGCTGGGGCGGGAGGGGCCGGGGCGGCGAGCATGACAAACGACTGGAAGCGTCTGTGGGCTGGCCGCCCAGCTCGTTACGGCACGGGGGCGACAGGAGCGTGTGTAGCAGAACCCCCCCCCCCGTGGCCCAGTACGCTCAGGGCACGGCAGACCCACTAGCACATCAATGGCGTGCATAAAATCAGCACCTTACTTCATCTTTCGTTAACAGCAAAGGAGCGCAGAGGAAAACGCATTCCTCTGGCAGACGGTCATCGTAAGAGACCAGAGCTCGCAGACGGAGTGTAGAAAAACGTTTGCGTTTTGTTCAAGTAATCACTTCTAGTGGTGCTGTGCAAGGGGGGGTTGGGGTACGGCGTAACAGAGCTGTGGAAAAAGTGAGCGCTCCTTGTGAACAAATGAGATGTCTCGTAAGGAGAGTGAGAGAGGGCGTATGTGGGGTAGCGCATCCTCCATGTGTAGCCCTGGTGCTCAGCAGCACAGCCTGATCTCACGGCAGGAGCACAAGCCCGTGCCAACTCCAGCCCCCCAAAGCGTGCCCTAAAACCTCCCACTAAAAACCTGCTCGCACCTTACAGAAGAAGACCACACAGTGACTATACCATTTACACTTGGACTGGAATATCGTGAATATATGAAAACACATCCATTTCAATAACATATGCTTGTCTCGTCTTAGATGTTGATTTACTTCAGCACTGCACTGCACTACTCGTGAAAAAAGCATAAATGTTTTAAGTTAAATTGTTTCTTTACCAACAAATACTTCTGAATCTTGTTATAGACATGGAATATATGCATGTTTGTGAGAGATCTTCAGTAAAACGATATATTTTCTTGTCTGGCAAGCAGTTATTAACTTTATTATTAACATTAGAGTCGAAACTCTCCACATACAGTGGTTAATACGGTTGATGTATGAATGTGTTATTACATGCTTATAATGCATACACTACACACAGAAGCCCGTGATGTGAGGCATGCCTACTTGGCCACGTTCTCCATGCTGATGGAGCACTTCCAGATGGCCCCGGTGGTGGCGCTCAGCAGCTGTTTGTTGCTGGCCTGGGTGAGCAGGACCACCAGCGGCCGCAGGCCGTCGTACTTCCGCACCAGATCACGGGTCTGCTTGTCCTCCGCACACTGACACATAGCAAAACACAAACGAATTACCACAAAGCGTTGGCTCACTATTTAGTTGGGACACTTACGCTTCTAGGTGAAGAGAGAGCCTGCAGCCCGCGGAGATGCTGGAGCTGGCCTATGTCCCAGCCTACGTCCATGCCAGGAGCCTGGAGTCTCTCACCTTAAAGATGGCACTCGCGCAGTGCATCTGAAGCTCTTGGTTGTCACAGTTCAGATTCTTCACCAGATCTTTGATCATGCCCTCGGTCTGAATTGCAACCCTGTAGCTCCTCTGAACAAACCAAGCAAGAGAAACCCCTCAGCTCAAACACTTCCCTCTCTTCAGGGTGCTCCCCATCTGGCTAAATCTGGCCTCCTAGCTTTGGTTGGACACTTGGGTGTCCATTAGGAATTCTCTATTCACTATAAGAGCACATGTGGAGGTGTCTGGCTACATGTCACAGTAAGACCCCCCCTCCCCAGGTGACCAGACTGACCTGGGAGGCGCACTCCTGCAGGGTGCCCACCACGGGGATGAGCATGTTGGTCTGGGGAACTTTGAGGAGGCGTGCGAGCAGGGGAATGGCTCCTGCCTTGCGGATGGCCTCCTTGTTCCTGCTGCTCTTGCTGCAGCTCCAGAGTGCCAGGGCTCCACAGCGGGCCACCTCCACATCCCTCTCCCGGTCAGAGGTGACCGAGCGGTCACCCGGCACGCAGGCCAGCAGCTCCACCTTACATGTGCGGTGGAAATATTCATATTTTGTCTTTCTGTCATCATATTCATCAGTATACATATATGTACTGTATTGATCACACTTAGTAATGAGTAGAATGGAAATCACTTTATTAAGGTATATAAGGTATATTGAACATATGTCAGGCCTATTACACGCTGATCATTGTATGCTTTACTTGCTTGTAGGCTCTCTCTCTCTCTCTCTCTCTCTCTCTGTCGTAAATGGTGTATGTGAACAGCCTTAGCAAGTAAAAAGCAGACAATCCTCTACACTACACTAGGCTACACTCAGCCTATCTGTAGATTAGGAAGTCTGGGTCAAGAATGATAGCACATCTGGTGGACCGGAGGAACAAGGAAGCCTTAACTTGATGACCCTGGAGGGGCGAGATGGTGCCTAGAGGGGTGTCACCTCACCTCATCCACCAATGAGACCCAATGTCCATAACTCATGTCACTGAATTATGATGTAATCATGTAGAAGAATAGTATAAGAACCATGGTCTGTGAGAGGGGGCAGCTCTTTCTTGCAGGTAGGACACACATTTTTTTTCTATGCTTGGCAATGAAGAAATGTTTTCGCCAACACCTGTTACTGCTGTTGAAGAAAAGTAATTGAGCAGGCTACTGCATTTCACTAGTTAAATATTGTTGGCAATGTGAAGACAATTATGCCATTTATCAAACCAATGTTGCTGCTATTGATCAATTATGCTTACTGTAATAATAAGGGGAACTGAATGAGCATTTTTTGTGTGTATTCTGGCGCAGGCTACTCTGTTATTAAAGTATCTTGAGTGTAGTGGGTCGCCACATGTGAGTGGCAGGTATCTCCAGTTGGTTGGTGCATTAGAAACAAAGTCATGGAGCAGTTCTCTGTACCCCTCACCTGTTCATTATAGGAGATGGGGCCTACATTAGGGTGCCTTTGCTGGTATTTAATGCATGCTTGCAAGTTTGCAAGTATTCAGATTAAAAGTGGACCGGATGGTCTGAAAGTTCAATTATCTGATTCGGTACAAGCTATGCAGCTGTCATGAGACCCGCTCTTTTACGCATATGAGTGGCTGCTGAGCACCTGTCCCACAGGAGATATTAAGGGAGAACTGATTATTCTTGCGCAAAGTCTTACTAACCCCACAGGTACTGATGTCATGGACCCATGCATGCTACACTGCACAGCACACATACATGAGGGAGGGCCAGATATGGCATACAAGCAAAATGGTTTAGAGACCTTGAGCAGGCCGAAATGCTAATACTAAAGTGTGTGTATTGGACTCAACATGTGAGGATGGTTGAGGTTGGTAGAGAAGAGCGGAGCGTGTCAGAACAGAATTGCACATGTCTTGTTGGCCAAGCCCACAGGTTGGGAGTGGGTTCAGGGCCGTGGCTGAAGCGAATGCTGGATGTGGATTACTGGAAGAATAGGCAGGATGGTATTGACTACAGTCAATTACAGGGCATCTACTGTAAAACTCTGAACTGGGTAGTCAGAGTGAGAAGAGGGGGTAGCTCCTGGTGGGCGAGCCGGCAACATTCCAGTATCCAAAAATAGTGTGTGTGTGTGTGTTTGTGTGTGTGTGTGTGTGTGTGTGTGTGTAGGCAAATGTGAGATGAGCCTTATCAAAGGATGTGAACCTGTGAGACATTTTTCAAAGTTTACAGGCCTTGTAAACCTAAGTACCCATTGAAGCCCAAAGGGAAAATTTTGGGGTTTGGTGGAGTGAAATTACAGAGATTCATTAAAAGTATCAAGTAGTTTTTGGTCGTTGATGTGGTTAATGATTTTTTCCCCTGTACTGGTACATCCAGATTGTCAGTTTTGGTTTATGTTTATTTCAATGGTTGACCTTATACTCCTATTTATACTTGGTAATGTCAAACCATATACAACGAGGCACTGCAATGCAACATGTAGTTGTTGGAATTAAACCTGAGCTCAGTAATGTTTAATTTGTTCGCCATATTAGGCCAGTGTCTACGCAACATGACTAAGTTGTTAAAGCATTTAACCGCCGAAAAGCATAAAAGTTGTGCAAACCAAATGTGTGCAGATTAAATCTAATTCCTGGGCCATCCTACTACTCCAGAAAATGATGGTCATTTAAAATTCAAAAGTCAACAAACAGACCCAGGACCAAATTACAATTCATTTTATTTTAGGAATGTACTACTGCAGGGAATTTATCTGTGACTATGCATGCCTCGAGGACCCACTGAGCACAATAGCTCACGGGAGGGGCTTACTAGAGCACTTAGCACTTAGTTGGACATGAGAAGTGGAAAAGGGCTTTGAACAGCTAAAGGGAGAATTACAGCAAACTCCAACATTGGGATTGCCTAATCCAGATCTTCCATTCATGCCAACAGCAGATGAGAAGCAAGGTTGTATGACTTCTATATTGCTACAAGCACATGGGGTTGCACTGCGTCCAATAGCTGTTCAGCCAGATTAGATCCCATGGCAGCAGGGCTCCCTTCTTGTCTCAGAGCGGTAGCCGCTGCTGAGAAAGCAGTGAACGCATCACGTGATGTTGTAGGTCACACATGACAGCTATTTTATTAGGAATGCTAAATATCGAAGTTAAGAGATGTACAATTCTTAACCCTGCAACTCTTTTCCCAACATAACGGAACAGTGACCCACACTGCTGTGTGGTGGCAGTGGCTGAAATGTGTTCACGGCCACCTAGAAACATCACAGGTTTCTCACCTCTTCAGGCAAGATGATCACACATCACAAATTAATAGCTGAATGTCTCGATGCTCCTCCTCCCAAAACAAACAGCAGTGTGTACATGTGAAGTACAAACTAACAAGGATTCTGTCTCTCTAGGAAATGAGCATGCAGACAAGACAGCCAACAAACATCATGTGTATTAAATGTACTGACAATGATTTTCCTTCAGCAGACCGGAAAGGGGTCCCTGCATGTAAAATTGACATATGGAAGAGACCATGTGTCAAAAGGAGGAACACGAGGGATGATGTGTGTGATGTATGTATGGTGGATAACATGTATGGTGGTTCACTAATTACTCCACAAACAAAAAAACAACAAAATAATCTTTTTTGTGAATATCCAAGAGGCATCAGGAGAGAATGGCCATTACAATGAAAATGTTGAATTATTGTGTGAACCTGTCGTCTGCTTTATTGCAAGTTAACAGGTCGGTGAAGGAGGCCCTGCCAAAGCCGTTGGAGGGGGTGTGACACAATCTGAAACCATGGTTGAAATCAGTATAGTATAAAAGGAGGGTGTTCGAGCTCCTCAGCTAAGTTGGAGGAGTGCTGATTGGGCATGCCCCACTCCAAGCTCCCCACTCCCCACTTGGGCATGCCCCACATTGGGCAGCGCACTCCAAGCACGATGAGAAAGGTGAATGCTCACCCACCAATTATACAGAGCACCTAAAATACTTGGACAGGCGAGAGTAAGGATGACAGCAGTGCTCCCATTAATCTTGGGGGGAGTATTAGCCTTCTCACAGGAGAGGAATGTGGCAGGAAGGTCAGAGATAATAAATTTGGAGGAAGGGCAACAGTATAACAAGTGTAAGTGCCCAGTATTCAGACTAGGACCCCACACCTATTCATGGTACTCTGAATACAGGAAACACAAATATCGAGGATACAATTTTTACATCTGTAAAGACCCATGTAATAAGGGGCAATGGGTTAAGGGGGACCTGGGGGAAGCATAGGGTAGGGATACAATGAAATAAAGGTGGAACGGGTTGAGGAAGCACACGCCACACACAACAGTTAGTCCTCAGCTCAGCTGTCAGTCCATCACTCTGGACCCGGGGTTCACAAAACTGGACTGTGTTCTTTCATATATTTTTTAATTTTCTTCTCTTACCAGTATAAATGAACCCAAGGCTAAGGTTCATAGTGTGGTAATTCTAGTGTTAATCATTGTCATTGGAAAGGAAAAATGAGGAAATGTGCCATTAGGAGGTCAAGGCCTCCATTCTGATTACAGGATGTCTGAATGTCATTCAGTTAGAGACATGCAGATCTTAGAGGTCTGCCTGTCTGTATTTATTTGTATCCTGTATTCTGCCTAGTGTTCCTGACTTCTATCTAGCGTTCCTGGCTTCTACCTAGTGTTCCTGGCTTCTACCTAGTGTTCCTGGTTTCCTCCTAGTGTGCATGGCTTCTACCTAGCGTTCCTGGCTTCTACCTAGTGTTCCTGGTTTCCTCCTAGTGTGCATGGCTTCTACCTAGTGTTCCTGGTTTCCTCCTAGTGTGCGTGGTTTCTACCTAGCGTTCCTGGCTTCTATCTAGTGTTCCTGGCTTCTAGCTCAGGTGTACAATTCTAGCTACCATTGTTATTATTATTCCAAAGTCTTAGAATTGTCAGTGCAACATATGGCAAAATTTGCAATTACAAAGGTAAAGTTCTGTAAAGCTCTTCCATTATTTTCATAATACAGCAGCTCTTGATTATGTCAATAAATCACTTAGTAAAAAAAATGTTTATTCAAAGAACTTGTAGTTTGGTCAGTTTATATTATTCCACCTGAGCTCAAACGCCATTTAATTTAACATATAATTAAGGCATAGCTGTTATCCATTATACTTTATATTTACAGAATTTCAGTATTAACATGCATTATCATACAAAACTAGAATAATCTCTAACCAGGCTCCTTAGCTACAGGTATTGCATTATTATTGTGTTTTTCTGTTACTTTCAAAACTTTGAATTCAGCCTTAGACAACTCTGTCATACTTAACAAATACCTACCAGAGTCTTAAAAGGGAAACGTGTGAATTTCCTTTTATGTGATGTAATACAGTCAGCAATCTACTACAGCATTACACATATGCAGTGCTGCGGTGGTCTGGTTCTTTAAGTGGAACTAATCTGTGATGGCTGCACTGACTACGTCCGAGTCTGGATCCGTATAAATATACAGAGCAGGGAAACCCATGAGCTCTAATCATACCAAGCGTCACTCCGTCAATAAACATGCACGTCAGGACGAGGGGCAAAGTGATATTCAATCTGTTTTTACCTGAACTGCACTGCCTTTGAAGTAGGGCAATAAAACGAGAAGGGCAGAGGGAGAGAGAGAAAGAGAGAGAGAGAGAGAGAGAGAGAGAGAGAGAGAGAGAGAGAGAGAGGATGCAGAATGTGTGGAGAAACAGGTGGGTAAAGTCTACACCATTGGGGCACATGTGTGCATGTTCTTTGCAATGAGGAAAGTGCAAAGCCATTTATTAGTGGGCTGCTGGACTCGTAGCACTAATCTCTCATTTCGCACAGTAGTAAACATGAGTGCCATTAAGAGTCTACTAATTAGAGGTTATAAACCACACACACATACACACACACACACACACACACACGCACATGCACTCACCAGCCTCTTGATGCCACCGGACTGGCGCACGGTCCTGCGTGCTCTCTTGAATCTGGCTACGTTGGCAATGGTCTCTGCAGCTAGGCATTTCAACTCTTTGTCTGGGGAGTCCAAGATGAGCACCATGGTCTGCAGACCCCCGAGGTCAGCGATGGCCCGCCGAATTTGCGAGCTCTGACTGATCTCCTTTAGGATCTTGAGAGATCCAATCTGTTAGAGACGAAGAGGGAACAGCCACATCGAGCTGAATCAAAAAGATGAATTTTTCCTAAAATGCTAAAACGGTTCAGTATATACAGAACTTTACTGGGGTGAAAGTGAGACCACGGCTCCAAGTAGCACATTACTATATACAAAATGTTCCTGATATCCTGAAAGCAGGATATGAAGGCACTCACTTTACACTTAATCTGGTCTGTGTCCAGCAGGTTGATAAGCACCTCCAGCCCCCCCACGTCTCGGATGGCCAGCTGACAGGCCTCCTGGGCCAGGTTGAAGTCCCGCATTGAACACAGAGCAATCACTGTGGCTGTCTGATTACCTACCTGTGCACACACATACGCACGTGCACACATGCAGGAATACAAAAAAAAAGTATAAAAAATGTACTAAATGAAACTATAATAGAATCATAGAAATCATAGAATGAAGAAAAATAAATATGAAGAGATACAAAGATTTCGTTTAATAGGTATTTGTGCGTGGATATGTGTGCGTTTGTGTGTGTGTGTGTGTGTGTGCACGCGTGCACATGTGCATGTGTAAGTGTTTGGGATTATGCCTATAAACATGGTCAGGGAGACATCATTTGATACAGATGATAGGGAAGACTCCGGCTGCGTCTGTAGAACAGTAGACAATGATCTAACTGAGTAATTACGAGACAGGCACTGAACGACCTGACACAATAATGACTGTGACTCAGACAGCGCTCTGTTTTGACAGTTACCATACACACGGTGCTTTGCGCTTGGTTATCCATCTGAGAGCTGAGTAAGAACCAAACATGTGGCATTTGTTGGAATGGGCTTCTGTGCAAACAGTTCTGAGAGAGAACGCTGTGGTTTTGCTCTTTTTGTCTATTTGTAAAAAATGATTACAGTTACTAAAATTGAGGATGTGTTGACCACTTTAGTAATATCAACATTCCAACATGGGGAAAGAACATACATACATAATGTGTGTGTGTGTACATATATATATATATATATATATATATATATATATATATATATATATATATATATATGCGCACACGCACGCACGCATGCACACGGACACGCACACGTATACGCACGCACACGGCACACTCACACACACAAACCAGATACAATCTGAATGCCAATTGCTGTTTGGTTTATTCAAACTATGGTCCTGAACAAAGCGACCTAGTCTAGTGGAACATGTGCAGATTTCACTTTCACATGAATGTCTCTTCACTGATGAATGCAAACAAAGGCAGGCCTGCCCTCCCCCCTGACTGAGGCAGACACTCTGTGCATCGGGTCCGCCAGACATCACTAAGCTCCTGGAATACTAGTCGTGCTGCTCCACTTTGAAATGTGACACTGAAATCCTAAAGTCAAATCTTCTGGCACGTGAACAATCACTCCTACTGTTCCTTTCTCTCCGTCTTTTTTGGTAAATGAACGGCAGATCAAGCACTGCGTAGGGAGTGGAGGGCTATTCATGCAGACGTATTAGACACACAGACAGATTCAACCTGAGTCCCAGAGGACACAAAGGCACAAACAAACATACAGAAAAACCCAAACCTCAGCCTGAGCCTGGAGCGAGTGCACGTGAGATATTTGGATATTAGCAGCAGATGGTCCAGAAGAGCCAGCAGGATGAGCCCGCAGTGGTGAGAGGTTGGGAGGACACATACGAGCAGTAAGACAGGCTGACGAGCCCCGTTAGCAGAGGTGATTAGCCCAGATGTGCAAACTGATGCATCAGAATCTCAGAGTGGGAGAACTGAAGCTGGGGGGGGGGGGTCACATGTGTTGTCCATATTAAAGTCCTGGCCTAAATGTGAACCAGTAGCTGTGGTGAATCCACCACTCTCTCTCCTCAACACTCTCTCTTTCTTCAAAGGATACAGTAAGTTAGCAATAGAGCTTGTGGAAAAAAAATGCAAGGTTTACAACTGATATGAGAGACTTCAACACAGAGAAAGGAAGTGAGTGAACAAACTTTCATTTTTGCTATCTTGCCAGGTTTGGCCTCAAAGTGCTGTGAACATTCTTTAAAACTCTATGAACATCTGAATGCCCCTTATAATGCAAGTCTCTGATACTACTGTGGTCTGAAAGACAGATGTGATACAAAACTCCACTCCAGCAAAACCCTGACACACACACAGGGAGAATATCAGACCTGCCAACAAAGCCACCTCACTCCATCAAGCAAACGCTGAATATTATTAGTATTTTATTTATTTTCTGTTTGAATTAAAATTTTTAATTGAATTGTATTTTTTAAGAGATTGTACTGTAAAAGAAGCAAGCCATGTAAACAAAACATGAACAGACAAACAAAATGTTGAGGGTTATGAGGTCCTGAACACCTGCTTAGAGTGTGACAGAGCCACAGGATGCGCCCACACTTGATGCTGCCATGCAGCTGCACTAAAACCTCTCTCAACCCCCCAGGATGAGAAGCAGTGCACTAAACCCACTGGGGCTGAAAGGCAGCCCTGTGTCTGGACACACAGGCGCTCTGAGACACTCCTCAGGCTAAGCCACAGAGTTCAGGTCACAGCACCAGTGTGGGTCCAGACAGAGTGTGCCTGGAAATTCCATCCTGAAGAAGCAGCACGACTTCATCACAGGTTACGTAGTAAACCCAGCCTGTCTATACCCAGCTCACACTGCAGGGAGCGAGGAAAACAGAGGAGAGAGGGAGTGACCGACATGACAGACAGAGAGAGTGTCAAATCGGGAGAAAGAGGTGACACATCGATGACAGAAAAGATGACAAACAGTAACAAACAGTGATAAATGGATGGAGATCTGTGAACTTGGGTAGAGTCACTGTAATCATGTGAGAGACAGATGGAGACAGACAGTGAGAAGAGGTCGGGGGGGGGGGGGTGCAGGGACAGAGAGAGGTTGCGGTGAAGAGAAAGAGAGACAGCTGTCGGCTCCTGGCGCGAGGCTTTCTAGACGCGAGACCACGCAGCAGCGAGCAGGGTGGCGCAACACTCGCGCTAAAGCTAATTTATGAAGGTGTGCAAGAGAGGAGCTCGCCGAGATTTGATCATTTATCCTCAATTAAACAGCCAACTCTCCAGTGCAAGATAAAGACTCCTGTATAAATGATTTACACAGGACGCAGCCCAGATTCAGCAGTTGGGGAGCGAGAGAGAGGTCCTGCTGATTTAAGAGCGACGTGGTATCAAATTTAATGGATGGTATTAACTTCATCTACAAAAGCTGAATTTGTATGTTTTTACAAGTACTGTGAGACACACAGGCACACAAACACACACAAACACTCACAGAAGAGCTCATAAAAGGTCTCCCTCCTAGTGTTGCAAGGCATACTGCAACGACACAAGTGTGTCTGTAGGTTATGATCCCTTAGATGATACAAAGTCCTCGAGCCACTGTGGCCAACTCAGCCCTCTATTTCTCCCTTTCATATGCAGCTGAGTAAACTACACGGCTTCATAAACGGGCATGCACACAGTACTCATGCTGACCAGTAGAGGGGGCAAAACTTCAATATGGAGTTTAACGGATAAGCAGACGCTACTGCCCATCATACACAACCTTAGAACTTGCAGCTCACAACACCGATTAGTAAGAATTAGCTTAATTTCTCAATCACATGTTTTGCTGAACTTGCACTGAGAGCATTACTTTTGGAGTTTAACTGACAAGATTCCCTTTCTGAGATATGCAGTTGTCGTATGTCTGACTTGTCAGGTCAGTATGAATATTCAGGGCTCCATAACTAAGAAGTAAGTCTTACTGCACTAAGTCTTCCTAAGATAAGCTTCACTTCCTGAGCACACACAGGCAACCTTGCAGTATAACTTGGTCATTCATTTTTTTGGTCTGGTAAGAGTATTAGATCACAAAGGATTCAAGCAACTTGCAAGCAAATGAAGACCAGAGTGGAACCTTACAAATAGGGCTAAACTAAAAGTGTGTTCGGATTCCCTTACATAAACCACTGTTTACCATTTAACTCCAGTTCCACCTAATGAAAGGCCACTGATCTGGATCTAAAAAAATAAACACCTGCAGTGTAGACTGACATGGTCACGGAGTCTGTCTGTGCATGTACATGTGATGTGTATCTTCTGTACATATGTACTAAAAGGCAAAGATGTAGTAATGTGCAGCACTGACACTGTATGCCATACAAGTCCAATGGTAAATAAATACATCACCACCAGTCAAGCCATTCAAGCAACACTTTATGAAAAATGTTCCTTGAAATACAAATACTGGACTATATGCTGGCAAAAGAACAAGAAAAAGAGTGGAGAAAAAAGGGGAAATTTGACTCCAAAAATAAAACAGATATTTAGTTTGGCACAAGCTGTGTTTCGGCTTCTGATGGTAATGACATTATAAGTGTGCTACTGGATAAACCCTCATAAATAAGGGGACGTGCGGTTTCCAGACAGATAGACCTGGAGTAGGGCACATTACAGACACAGTCAGTCCAGTCTGAAGAGATCCACTATAACCAACACACCTCCAAACACGTCCCACCACGAACATCTGAACTCCTCATTTTGACCTAAATAAGCCAAACAAAGGTTAATTGACTGATAAGGGACACACATGCTCCTCAGAGATGAACCATGTCTCTTATTAAATGACTGGTTCCTTTGTTTATTTTTAAGAGAGAAGATGAATGACTCCCTGTGGATAATTCACATTCATTATCTGGGGTTCTGCTCCGCTAAAAATATCTACCTGTGCCTGAACCTGGCTTGGTTGTTTTTCTACGATGATTTAGTGCTCATGGAGACGATCCTATTAAACATCTTCTTCAAATACACAGGGCAGGTGCTTAGGACGCCTGAACCAACCGCCCCGCTGGGTTTAATCTGCAGACCCTTCTCCAAGACACGCCCACCAGCGCTTGGCAACTAGGAAATAACAAGCGTCTGTCAAATTAGGGGTGGGAAAGTAGATTATTTGTGCGCATATGACCTAGACCCAACACTCTCATCCATCTAAGATGATTGGCCTTACTGGCACAAACCACTGCCAGAATACCCGTCCTCTTTGGCGGAGCCGTTTGAAGTGTGTGATATGCTGCAAAGCCTGTCATGTAGCTGGCGTGACATCATGTGGTTGGATGTGGGGTATGTGTGGAGCAGTTAAGGAGCTGGGGGAGGTAATCCTGCAGCGGAGTGCTGCCAGGGCAGCTCAGGGCTTAATAACACACTCTGCTGCTTGGACACACTAATTCTCCCCATGTGCATGTCTCAACGCTCAAACATTGGCACATGGCGAAGCAGAGGTGGCTACAACACGGCTACAGGCTTACATCTCTCTCTCTCTCTCTCTCTCTCTCTCATACCCCCTCACACACAAACAAACACACGCACACACACAGGCAGGAATGCACACGCATACATACACACAAACACACACACACACACACACACGCACGCAAATGCACAGACGTAAAAGTAAAAAACACACATTAATTAAAAAACTTGATATTAAGCAAATATTTATATAATTACAATAGGTTTCCCACACTACGTGTGTCAACCCTAATTTGGGTATCCACAAAAGCCATGTTAGAAAGCACATTATCATAGCTGCACTTAAGAAATTAACTGTTTGATGAAGACATTAATATACTTTTTATATTTTGCATCATTCAAGTATAGTGAAAAAATACACAAGATTAGAGATGTGGCTGCCCACAGAGAATCAAGAGTCTGCTGCTCTTACACTCAAATACATTTTTAAAGTTATTATACCATGTGAACAGACAGCTGGATGATTGCATTTCATAAGCACACAAAAAAAGAACATCAAAACAAAAACAATAATTGGGCCTAGTTGTGGACAAGTTCTATAAGATCTTAGAGGAATCCATGTGAACTAGAGCTGAGGAAACATTGCAAGACATAACAATATGTGTGCACTCAAAAATTCAGGTATTAGAGCATGGAGAATGTAGATCAATGACAAATTTCTATATTTAGAAGTGGGTTAGTGTATATATAGTATAAGTATATAGTATATAGTGTATATATAGTATATATAGTGTATATATATATATATATATATATATATATATATATATATATATATATATATATATATATATATATATATATATGTGTGTGTGTGTGTGTGTGTGTGTGTGTGTGTGTGTGTGTGTGTGTGTATACCTTTAGGTATTTGACTAGCTTCTGAATCTGCCAGTAGTCAGAGGGCAGGTCAGTGTGGCTCTCTCCTCGCCTCTCAGACTCTTCATCACCATCACTCTCAGACGAGCTCGCACTGAAGTCTTCAGTCCCTGTTCCTCCACCTGAGGTCTTACTACAAACACACACACATGCAAGCACACCCACACATGAATGCACGCATGCGTGCACACACGCGCAGTCTGGTCATGGCCTTCATCCACAGCATGTCAGAAGGTAATTACATGTTAGCACTGAAACTGGAAGCATGAGATGCTGAGACTAAAACGACATCAAGCCCTCAGCGTGAGACTACACGGTGACGAGCCCATCTGCTCTGAGAGATGTGCCTCAGGGGTCATCTCAGAGCCATGTCACTGACCACAAGCACTGACGCACTGCCTCAGAAACGGCAGTGACCCCGAGCGCCGATGCAGAGTACCTCTGTGTGTTGTGAAAAGGGTCACTGACTCCGAACACCGACGCACATTGCTGCAGTGTGCTGTGAAAAGCATTCATGCTAAATCTGTTCAACAAAAGGGCCATCACAACTCAACAGTGTATCTGAAGTGTCATCTTAAACCACTGGCTTAACCTAAGCAGCAGGAGAAAGAGGGAGAGGGAGAGAGAGGGAGAGGGAGAGAGAGGGAGAGGGAGAGAGGGAGAGGGAGAGAGAGGGAGAGGGAGAGAGAGGGAGAGACACTCAAGTGGCCATCAGAGACCTGCAGAGATTTCTCCTCAAGATTATCCCCACATACACCAAAAACACAGCTGCCCATAAAAGAGCACGAGAGCATCAGGAACACAGTGCAGGTCGCAGCTCTGGACAGAACCACAGGGACAGTCTTGGATGGAGAGGGCCACAGGGACAGTCTTGGACAGAACCACAGGGACAGTCTTGGACAGAACCACAGGGACAGTCTTGGACAGAACCACAGGGACAGTCTTGGACAGAACCACAGGGACAGTCTTGGAATATCATGTCGTGGAGGCGGGAGTATTTGTACGTTTAGAGATGTGGGTGTAAATGATCGAGCTATATAGGCCTGTATTTGGGCTGCCTGTGGGGAGGGGGGGGTCCCTTCCTTTCTGGTTGGTGCCTCAGGCTGTTGTGTGAATCACAGAGAGCCAGTGAAGCTGCCTGAGGGCAGGAGAGGAGCAGAGGAGTGGAAACCAGTCACGCCTCAGGTGCTTTACAGACAGGGCAGTTATACTGGGAGCACTCACAGTGTGTGGGGACAGCTGGAGAGATGACAGAGACAGGCAAGAAGGCAGACAGACAGACAGGCAGGCAGACAGGCAGCAGAAGGAGTTACCCAGGTCTCATTAACCTGCAGTGGCTGCAGGATAGGTCAACATCCTGCTCCCCCACCGGCCTGTGAATCAGTGAGCTATGAATCAAGTTAGCTCTGAATCAGCCCGTGGTGAATCAAATCAGCTCTGAATCAGTCTGTGGTGAGCTGTGAATGAGGCTATCATCACTTACATTTTGGAAGAAGACAGTCGGCCTGGTAAGGGGGATCTGCTGGCCTTCACTTTGCTCTCTGACCTGGGAGACTTCCTCTGGCTTTCTGTGGCTCTCTCTCCACCACTTTTTCTTGCCTTCTTTTCCTCAGCCACTCTACATAGAAAACAAAACCACTCAACACTAATTACCACCATACTTGTGCCATGTACACTTAGGCCAATAAAAAAGACACTTCCTAAAAGAATTATCCATATTATCCCAGATAACAGAATGTTATCCTTGACAGAGCATTTCCTGTAGTTTTCTAATTTGTTTTCAATATTTGCTTGGTTAATGAAAGAAAATAAGATGAAGATGATGAAAAAAGATTAAAAACATTCTCTCAAATGAAGACATGTGGCCAAAGGGAAAGCGAGCTAAAACAGAAGCTGTAGCTAGCAGGGAGGCGTGTGGGGGCGTGTGGAGGAGTGTGGAGGAGTGTGGAGGCCGTGTGGAGGCGTGTGGAGGTGTGTGTGGATGCTGGAGTGGGATATGGGAGGCCTGAGTGCAGATTTATCAGCTGGTTCAGCGGCTCACTGGTGCCATGCTGAGAATATGACCATTAACGCCTGCAAGTGACGACCCACTGGTGTGTGTGTGTGTGTGTGTGTGTGTGAACAAACCACAGTGACACACACACACACACACACACACACACACACACACACACACACACACACACACACACACGCGCGCGCACACACACACACACACACACACACACACACACACACACACACACACACACACACACACACACACACACATACACACACACACACACACACACACACACACACACACACACACACACACACACACACACACACACACACACCCTGGTACATCAGCAGCCACCAGTGAGGCCTGAATGCCCTGGCCTGGCTCTGTCGTGTCTCTTTTGTGGGATTCTTCATAGTGTGCTAAGATAGGACTCTCACTCATGAGGCGACTGCAGGCCGAGGTTCTTCCATTTCAAAGATGGTTCTAATTTCTTCTCACTGCCTGACTTGTTCGGGGCAGGCTGTTGTCTCGCCTTCTTGAGCGCATTCTTCTCCTGATGCTCGTGCAGTCTCAGGGTTTGGCTTGCTGCCTCTACATCAACAGCTTCCACATGTGGTTCCAGAGTGGTCGGAGGTTCTTCTTGAACGACAAAGTCCTGAAGAGTAGTTTAAGAAAAGAAAAAAAAGGAGATATTTGGGAAAGGACCTGTTTTAATTTGCACTGATAGTCAAGCTTAACAAATTGGGATGTTAAAGAGAACCGTTCCCCTGAATGAGGGAATTAGAGAGCTGTTCCCCTGAATGAGGGAATTAGAGAGCTGTTCCCCTGAATGAGGGAATTAGAGAGCTGTTCCCCTGAATGAGGGAATTAGAGAGCTGTTCCCCTGAATGAGGGAATTAGAGAGCTGTTCCCTTGAATGAGGGAATTAGAGAGCTGTTCCCCTGAATGAGGGAATTAGAGAGCTGTTCCCTTGAATGAGGGAATTAGAGAGCTGTTCCCCTGAATGAGGGAATTAGAGAGCTGTTCCCTTGAATGACGGAATTAGAGAGCTGTTCCCCTGAATGAGGGAATTAGAGAGCTGTTCCCTTGAATGAGGGAATTAGAGAGCTGTTCCCTTGAATGACGGAATTAGAGAGCTGTTCCCCTGAATGAGGGAATTAGAGAGCTGTTCCCCTGAATGACTCTTAACTCTCTGGTTCCTTTTGAGGGCAACTGTGATGATGCGCAGCGACATACTTTCCAGGCTACATCTGACATGTTGCTACTTTATTGCATTAGTGGGGAGACGCATCGCAGCTCCGTGCAGGTCTGGCCCGCTCATCTGGTTAAGATGTGTTAAAACTAAATCACACTGACGGAGTTGTATCACCGCACTCCTCTGCTCTGTAAAACCACCGCTGTCCACCGGCCACTGCCTTAGGAAATGGAGGGGACAAAAACATTCTCCATACTGGAAGATGGGGAATAAATGAAGAGGAAAAAACATAAAAAAAAAAAAACAAACCAAAAAAACCAGGACCACATTTCCCAGGCTGCAGCAGAGAGGCCTAGTACATTAGCTGGCCGGACAATATGAATGGCTTGTTGATTCTGTACATTCCGTGAGCTGTAGCATGCACCCTGGCACCGCATCAGTGCAGCCTTTGTAGCCCGGACATTCCCTGATCATCTTTGACGTGGTGAAGGTCACACTCCTTTACTACCTCAGGAAGCATGCCAACGGCATCCACACCGAGTGTGCACAGGCAGGGCTGCTTTCTAATGACACACACCCCTGCCACGCAGCACAGACCACCATCCTCCTCCCGTTTGACCAGAGTAGTGTGGGACAGCGTGAGCCACACGTTTAAAGAGAGAGAGAGAGAAGAGCAAGGGTGAACAGCGGCAACGCTGAATAACCGTGGGAGCTCGGCTTCTGCCAAGCACACCCTCTTCGTCCCACAAGCTGGTATGTTATAAAAAAGCCCAAAATGGCCAATGTTTGGACCAGCTGTGGGGATCTCCAGAGCTCCACGGTCCACTCCACCCACCTTTATTTGATGTACCTGTTACAGCTCGGCCCAAGAACGTTCAAGACGAAATGGCAGCCTTCCAGTTCGGAGCAGAGAGGATCAGCCAAAGACCAGTGCAGCGTGCCCAAAGAGCTTGCGGTTCTTAACTTAAAAATCTTTTGCACAGGCACCTCCAGACAGACCACAACAGTACCTCGGCCCCCTCCGGCTCGTCCTTTTAAATTGGCCTAACAGTGTAGATACATGGAAAAAAGAGGGTCTAGAACACATAAGAAAAAAAGAAAAGAAAGAATCCAGAGGGAGAGTGTTTAAAGGATCACCCCTCTCGCTGTGTGTCAGCGTTTGACCACACATGCTAATGTAAGAGACATGCTAATCATGAACTTTACACAACAACGCCTTCAAATGCGGCTCATGTCGGACAGCTTGATTGCATTTCCCTGATGGGAGCCTGCCTCTGCTCCGGCCCGCCTGGGCCTGCTTGGCTGCGCGTGTCTGATCTAATAAGTGTGAAAAGGCCTGGGCTTTCAGAGGAGCTGATGTGTTAGGAGATAGAGACTGTTGTTTTTGGCAGGGGCTTTGAGCAGGAGCGCGGGTGCAGCTCCGGGTGCTGTAATCAGGGCCTGCAAGCTGGATTGAGGCAGTGCGTTGGAGTCGACTTATTACTGCAACCCAGGATCCAGAGGAAATGAGCCTCTGGGGTGAAGCACATTCACATGGCAGAGGTCCCCACCACACTGCTAGTTGCTTGATGGGTCAATCGATGAGTCAATCGATGAATGTCTGGCGAGAGGACAACTTGGGAGAACAAACGTCAGTCTGAGATTCCTCAGCTGAATGTGAAACGAGGACACATACAGCGTGTCCTTAGTTCTTGGTCTGCGAGTATGATTAGGAAAATGAGAGGTGGGGACAGGGATACATAGAGCTGGACCAGCAGACAACAGTGTCAGGAGAAAGAAACTGATGCCTGATCTACACCGAGTGTTTCTGAGGCTCTCAGCCTCTTTTCTTTAGAGTCCATCTGTCAATCATCATCAGCAGACTGTGCCTATGGCTCCCACCACCGGCACCATAAAACATGAAAGCTTGGAAAGCTTTTAACACACACACACACACATGCATACCCACATGCAACCTCATACAAACACACACACATGCCCGCATGCACGGATGCCTGGCATCTTATCCTCAGAGAATAATAAAGTCTTTCTATTCCCTGCCACTCATAATCCAGCCAAGACCACTAACACATGCCCAGTCTTACTGCTCCTTCCACAGCCCCACTCACAGAGCCAAGCTCCAGCTCCACAACCAGATTATGTGCCTTATTCTGGACTTGGGCTACTCTGCACACAGCCAAAGTGCAGCTTATAACGGCCAGACGCAAAGCCTATTCATTCTGCTGTGATAACACTATTTTCTGGTCAAAGCAGACCTTAGACAACCTTTAACAGGTTCTAAAAGTGCACTAGATGAAACAGCAGTGGAACAATATCTTTCAGCTGGAGGCAGTCAACCAAGGTGACAAATGAACAACTTTCTGAAGTTTCCAGTGGTGTGACAACTACAACACATCAACCTGACAAGCGCATAAGCCTCCAAAGTTATTTTTGAGCCCTTGGGTCGGACCACTCATTTGCTGTTTGCTGAAGGTATAAAAGCTTTGGACGCAAATCACTTCTGCTTGGGCCCACCTCACTGGCTCGGCTCCCCCCTGGCCCCGGAGCCCCTCTACAGGCAGCACAGTGAGCAGAGCTTCAAGGCAAGTGCCTTCAGATTCGCAAAAATGAAGCATTCTGCTGGACTCCAACACAGTTTTACTTGGAAAGCTCTATTGAAAGAGCTTTTGTCATACTGGGATAAACTTGATCTGTGTCTCAGCCACTGGCCTCAGACACTGAAGCAGTGGAGGATGATAGAGTTTCTGTCCTCAAGGAAACTTACAGAAGTGCAGCACGGTAGTTATTGAGGAGTGGTTAGTGGAGCAGCCAACAGAGCAGCTGGCAATGCAGACAACAGAGCGGACAGCAGTGCGGACACAAAACAAACAACAGAGCAGATAACGGAGCGGCCGGTGCAATAGCCATGTGTTGCAGTCACTGCAACAGTGGCCAGACATGAACCGCATTTCCCATCTGTTAACGATATCTTGCAGTGAGATAACGTCACCGTAATTTAAGCAAGAAAACATAAAAGGAAATCTGTGTGATAGAGATTCCGGTCCGATAGCTCAAGGACAAAATTAAAACTGCCAACAGTCAGCATAACCCATCAGGATGGATCTAAAGATTTTGTTTAAAGGAATGAAAAGTACATCTTGGACTGGAGCCCTTGTTTGCATCCATAAGAAGGCATTTGTTTCTCTCTCCTACTTACATAGGCAGTTAAAAAAATACTGGGAACACTTAGTCTATTAGGACATTTCAGTTTATTTATTTTTTATATGTAAATAAATATATTTTGATATATATTGTCTGTAAATGTCAATAAGTAAGAAAAATGATACATGTTTACAACAAATCACTGGTAAGAAGCCCTTTAAATTCTCAAAATGATAAATAAGGGTTTTTTTCACAGCTTGAAGTCATTATTAAACACAGATTTGTTAATTTATCAAGTCACTTAGTCCAGATACTACACGGCCGAATGAGTCATTGATATTTTAAAAGTGCATTCAATTCTTTCGGCTTAAATAACGGGCCTATTTTCAAATTTTTTCACACTGCAATGATGTGAAAAACAGCACAGCAAAGGAGAAACCTCTCCCTGTGTGTTTCTCTCGCTCTCTCTCGTTGTGACAGGCAGACACTATCTCACAGCGATGTGTAGAGCAGACACAGGTTTCCCATCACTCGGTCCGCCACTCTCGTCAGCTGTGATTAATCTGAGGGTGCATACTTCACACTGCAGGTTCAGGATGGAGAGAGAGAGAGAGAGCAGACATGGACCAGCTTTGCTTGGTCGACAGCAGTGCTGTTTGTGTGTGCATGTTTTTCTTTCCCTCCCTCTCTCTCTCTCTCTCTTTTCCTCTCCCTCCCTCTCTCTCTCTCTGTTCTCTCATCCATCTTAACGTGGGCATGCGAGACAGCTCAGCCTTGGCCCTGATTGGTTGCGTGTGTCTGTCAGATGAAGATGACTTACTCACGGGATGATGTCATGTGTTCTCGGGGGACATGAAGGATGAAAGGATGAACACTCTCCTAACTAACACACAAACACACACACACACACACACACCTCTCCCCAAAACCTCTCACAAACCACTACCTGTCTTGCTCAGTCTTGGTGAAGGCACTTGCCTAGCCTAGCTATGATTCATCTTTCCTCCTAGATATTTGTAAATGTCCCTCTGCAAGTACAAATTAGCTTGATACTTGTTTAAATAAAATTTGGTTCACATGGTGGAAAAGGATTTAAAAGTAAAACATTATATTATGGAGTATTATGGAAGAAATCACAAGAAAATGAGATTCAGTTCTGCAGAAGTTAAAACACTTGTGATGTTCCTGTACAGGAATTCATGCCACAGGCCTTCTGTAATTCTGACCAATGATACCTGCTTATTGATGCTTTTAGCAAAGTGGCGGGACTTGGTCTTGAGAAGGCTGACCAGGTCTTTGTGGACATCGCTCCTTCTGTCGCAAGCTTTCTCCTCAGCCTCTTGCTGGACTCCCTGTGGAATGAGCAGGCAAAGGTGGCCCTGTCAGAGGCACGCTAGGTGAGTCCCAGCCCCAGCCCCCGCCCCGCCCCACACCCCCCTGAAACTCTGCCCACCGGGACTCTCTCTACCAACAGGGAAGAATCTCCAACTGTTCCATGGAGCCCCTGTTCTCAACAATGCAGATATTCTTAGAACTTTACAATCATTAATGGTTCTTTTCAATTAAACTCACTTTTACCATTTTTGGAGGGGGGGGGGGGGGTGTGAGGAAAAAATGTGTCAAATTACTCCAGTGTACTGAAATGAAGTATTTGTTGCAGTGTGTAAAGTGTTCCGTTCGATTAATTACACACACATTTTAGTTTGAGCGGCAGTTTGAAACACTTAGCATAGTTAAAGAGGCAATGCTGGCCCAGAACCACACTACTGCAAAGCAATATCTAAATTCCTCAATGTCACTTACCTCATGACTCGGAAATGTGTCTGTGTATTTCTTTCATGCTCATTAGCAGCCCGTTGGCACATAAAAATTATCTTACGACATTAAGTTTCCTTGATGGGCTGACACTTTTCATTTGTAGGAAAACCCTGCTGTACCATTTAGTATCCTGATGGGATCCATCACCCCACCACCATCATTCCACTCTGATTAGACCTACATGGATTGCTAGCTTGTCTGAGTTTCAGACTGTTGTAAAAGAGTATCATGAGAAAAGGAGTATCATTCTGCTTATTGACGTTTTTAGACATACTTTTTTTTGTATTGTTTATTGGGTGAGTATTTCTCACCGCATTGAGGAAGACTCCAGCAGTGCTGCAGGTGATGAAGAGTGGTTCAGAGTCGCAGGGTTCAATGAGGAGAGAGGCGATCTCTCCATGCACCTGACTAGATGGAGGTGAGCGGCAGCCGTTGCTGAACTCATAACCTGCGGAGTCTATTGAGCACAAGATCACGGTGAGTCCATAACACATCACTCAGCAACACAGTCAGAACCTTGAATAACGAGTCTGCAGAGGTTTTGGGGAGCAAACAAAAGCCTGAAGTGCTTACGAAGATGTTATATTATGCATATAATTTCCCAAGATCCCAGTTGAAAAAAAAAAGGTCTGTGCAATATAATTACTAGGGAAAACGCACATCAAGCATCGTCTGTCAAACCAGGAAATGGCTACCATATGTTCGATTGCTAAATTAGAGGGCAATCATTGTCCCTCTGCTCTTCAGCAGGTAAGAGATGTCTATGCAATATACGGTTCACTGTGGAAGGCTGAGAGGGTACAGACACCAGTGAGCAGGGCTGTGGATCCTTGCCAGAGGGCTGCCAGCGAGAATGACTGATCGTGCTTCAGAATGGAGCCACTGCAGACAGCCTGTGTGAGTGCGCTGATTTCACCCCAAATAAATCACGCTCTCCAAACAGTCCCGCCAATACTTCCACATGCACCAAAGCGCTCAGTGCATCCTCTCTGGGTCTCCCCCTTCCCACATTATTTGCATAGAAGGTTCCAATTTGTCCCTGGTGTAGGGGGACACATTTTTCAAATGTGGGTGCATTCATCATTTAGAATTTGCCAGGCACGCTTCTTCACTCCAGGATCAGGTAACTGTTATGGCATAGCAAATCTGTCCTTTCTTAGGATGGAGAGGTGAATTTGATGAATTTGTTCGTAAAGAAGAATCTGACATATGTAATGGATTCCACACTGAAGGAGTTTAAACACAGGCATTTAATATTTAAAGGATATTCAACATTGCCCACTAATGGCAGTGGTTTGAAGACTGAGGAATGAGAAAAAGACAGAAAAGAGAGAGAGAGAGAGAGAGAGAGAGAGAGAGAGAGAGAGAGAGAGAGAGAGAGACTAAAACATGCCCATATTGGAATGCATTACAAGCAGCAGGTGAAAGTGAGTTTGAAATAGAGTGAGTGACAGAAAGAAAGAGCTGGAGAGCAGGAAAACGAAAGGGTGCGAGGCAGAGGAGGACGAAGGATAATGTAGACCTGATGTGTAGTCCACAGACTTCAGAGCCTTCTCCGGCCCTGCACACAAACGCTTCAGCAGCTCCACATCACGCCTCACAGCAGCAGGGCTCAAACTCACCTCCCTGGAAATGCACGCGCACACACACACACACACACACACACACACACACACTCTCATCAGTCGCTGTTTAAAATAGAATGTTGTTTTGCGTTGCTGCTCACTACAAAACCATTGGCTGCAGTCACATTCTGTGTTGGGGTCTTGGACTGTGGCTGGCTGTGGTGGTAGTGTATGTGGGAGGCCGGTGTGTGCTGCTCTAGGGTGGACATACTGTGCCAGCTGTTGGAGGGAGCTACTGAGGAGCTGTGTGTCCAGCTGCTGCAGGATGAGGAGCAGTCTGACTTCGACCTCGACCTCCCCACTCTGGCTGTCCTCCTTCAGCCTGTCCAGGAGGCGCAGGGTAGACGAGTCCTCTCCCTCCACCATGGCAAAGGTCGGACCAAGCATCTGGACCACTGGGTCCCTGTTCGCTGCACCAACACATCTGCCCCTTCAAAAAGCTTTCACCAATATTTTCCCTTCATAGTCATGTACAGGTAGGAATACAAGAAAGTATTTCCCGTTTACGTTTCATGAAAGCATATGACATGGTCTCCACAAATGCCTGCCAGTAACCTCAGAAGCTCACAGATGTAACTGCTAAAAAAATCTGTCTCTGGTTTAAATTCAAGTTAAATACATGTGCATTTGACAACCTCCTAGTCTTTTACTCTTAAGCAAACGAATGTGATGGTCCACTCCAGCACAACAGCAGCACTCACAGACAGACATCAGGGAGATGGGAGGTAAGACCCTGGAGCAGGTGAGTGGCGGGCAGAGGCGGTCTTTGCATAGAGGCGTGGCTAGGCAACTGCCTTGAGCCCCTCCCACTGCAGCCCACTGTAGGGGCCCCCTGACTAGCTAACTTATTTCTCGTATATTAATGTTGATGGGCCCCCTAGGTAATTTCGCCTTGAGCCCCCAAATTGCTAAGTCCGCCACTGGTGGCGGGCCTTGCTGCGGTGCGTACCTTCCAGGCAGGCTCGCACCTCCTTGAGCTTCCTGTCATTGGCCAGCTGTAGCAGCCTGGTCAGCTGGTCAAAGCAGCACACGGACACGTGGGGAGGAGTCAGCTGGAGGAGGGGACGGCCGTCTCCATCACTGTCCCGCGACTGCACGCAAGAGCCACTGAAAGACAGGAAAATGCAGGCTCTTAAAGAGAGGAGCAGTTTAATTATTTGTCTGATAAGCTCCTAAGTCTAGGAGCCAAAAAGATTCATTCTTTGAGATGGGGGATAAATATGATTTGTAAAGAACTGATGAAACTGTCAAATAACTGTACCACCATCCAAACCAGAGCTCCCCAACTGATTTATCGACTATGCAATAAATCAAAACGAACTCCACTTTTAATTATGTTATTTCATGAAAATAAACAGAGATGTAACACAATCACTGAGGGCTTTGTACATTTAAATGGGTGATATCCGACTCTACTTGTGTGGTTTATCAAGTACCAGCAGCAGAGGGATAATAACTTATCGCTTGTAGAATTAGACTGGCAGAAAAATAAAACATGGGCAAATACAACCACCACCAGTGTATCCCGAAGCAGCTTTGCCAGTGTCTCAGTGAACTGTTTAACAAATTCAGCATAAATATAAGCTCTCTAAGCGTAAAAGCGCATTAGGAGCCCAGCGTAACTTCATCCACACACAAAGTCCTCCTGGTAGCTCGGCTACCTTATGTCATACTCTGTTGTGAAATCAGAAGCCCGCAAAGACGTTTTCCACCGCAGCGGCTCCTTGAACACAAGCTTGGCCTCCCGGGGGTGTCTGGCGCTGAACTGCTCCACGAAGCGCACCACGTCCCTCAGCAGCGCCTCGTTCACACGCGTCAGCTCCAGCCTGCACGCGCCGGAGCTCGCGCTAGTCCACTGAGCCGCGCGCGCGAGTGCCACGCCCATGGCGACGGAGAGCGTCCTAAAAGTGAACGGCGCGTTTTATTCGCTATCTATATGTATAAAGCGGAGTAACGTCGTTAGCTGGATAACTCTAGCGCCTCACGGATGTGAACAACCCAGGCCAACTAGACAGTACCTACTGCACAGTTCACTTGGCTGTTTAGCAATATCCACTTTAAGCGAAGCCTTCGTTAAATGAAAGCCGTCGTGATTTACCCCAGTACCGTGACTATATGTAATATATAATAATCACAACCGTAACTAACGTTAGACTTGGCCTGCGCTATTCCGTCAGCTAGCCAACGGTCGGTTTGGTTGTCGGTTACTGCTGAAAACCACGCGCGTTTGAGGGTTGCTAAGAAACGGTCAGCAACATAGAGCAGAAAGGGTCAAAATGGTTCATCCTAAAAAGCGTTGTGAAAGCATTTATCTTTTGCTTTCTGTAGTGGTTTTACTTTTTATACAGTTCTAAGATTTCGTAGATGAAGAAAGGGATTAAAGGCGTATTCATAATGGCATCTGTTTGTCTTATCTCTGGGGTTGCTTGTCCATGAAATCACACATGTGAAAGACTCTTTATAAACTTCCTTGTTCTGTTGTTGTACGGCTTGGCAGAGTTGTACACAAACATCTGGTCAACAGAAAAGACTCAAAAATGTGCTATATCCTTCACCATTTCTCGTGCAGGACTTAGATTACTGGACTTACGTTCAGTGAAGTAAAGCCGAGGGGCTTAGTGAATACCCGATGACCGTCTCCTGTCCAGACTTCAACTTGGTCCATTTGTTTGTATTTATGGACCCTTAGGCTATAGTGTGGAAATGTTTTTACTTATTTTTATTTTTCAAAATTTAAATATCTATATTTAAGATAGCCAGGTGCCACTCATTTAGGACTTCATTCAGAAGGCTGAGAAGTCATTTTTTACTTAAAATTTCTCTCGTTCATTTTAGGATAAATTATTTACTATTTTACATTCACATAATAAAGTCTGTGGCTCAAGAATACATACAGGTATATTCCAGCTTCAAATTCATCGCAGATAAACAGCCATTGACTGGCCTTTTAATTAAAGGAAGCACTGTTCTTTTCCTCCTCTCAGATAGAGGCATAAGCGTTGCTGTAGGCCTGGGGCTTTGATCTGTAGTCATGCACATATCTGTTTTTGGCCTCCTGCAGCAAACTGCTTGATTTCAAACTTGAAGCCACAGCCATGGTTCACACAAGCGTACAACTAATGATACGAACGCTACCGCAGAACAGCATGTGCGTGTGCGTCTGCCCGGACTATGATTTATACATACAGTCCAGACATGTTTTCATTCGATTTGCAAAAACCCACTCTTTTATCCCCGGCTGAGTGAGCGGCTGTAAATCAGTCCTGTTGATCCTATTGTATGGCAGCTGTTTGGCAAATGTAGGAGTCTCTGGAAAGACAGTAGAGGGGAAGGGAGAGTCAGTGAGAGGTATAGTCAAGGCTTCGTGGCCATAAAATGACTGACTGACTCAGTTTCTGGAGCTCTGTCACTCTCCTCTTTCCTCAGCAGTCATTTAAAGATGACCTGTCTTTTTTTTTCCTTCTGCTCACCGCATACATAGAGTGGACTGGTCTGAACTACGGTAGAGCCACCACCAAGAACAAAGATCAGCCCTGCATTAAGTATATATATATATAACTGTCACGCTCTCATTAGCAGCACTAATTGGTGTTACTTAAGTGGGAGAGGTTAAATGCAGTGATCTGGCCCGCCAGTGCTTCCTCCAAACATAAACACATTGAGCCTGTGGTCAGAAGCACCTGCAGGCCGCACCCCTCCCCACCCTCCGTCCCGCATGGCCACCCCACCCGCTCCGCGCACGACTCGGCCCTCGGCATAATAAACAGAAGTGGCGTCTGGCGCAGGCAAGCGGCGTGCGCTGATTGAGCAGGAGCGCCGGGCCGCCGTGGGAGATTTACGACGCGCCGGGCCTCCTCAGAGCACGGACGCTGTGATTGCGTCCGTCCGCACCCCTCTCCCCACTCCCCAAACAGCCCATTAACGGGGAAGTCAGGCTGAGGGAGAAAGGCACACAGGCGTGGGGAGTGATGAAGTGCCATGGCCTACTGGAGTTACACAGGCACTGGTGGCAGGGCGGCCAGGCTGGGCCGTCAACCCGCACAGCACAGAAACCAAATACGTTTTGAAAAGCAGTAGCCAGGTGCAGTTCAACAGAGTGGAGGGCAGTTGGATAGTGTGGTTACACAGAGAAAGCCTGAACCTGTGGAGTAACGCAGAGAATACCTGAGCCAGTATGGTTACACAGAGAATGCCTGACTCAAGGCTGAGGCACTTGTAAAAAGAGTCTTGTAAAAACTCTGAGTGTGAAACAGGGCAGAGTATGAATAAACACAAAGGGAATGTTGGGTCTTTTAAAGAGTGCAGAGGACTTCCTGTTGTTGTATGCAGACATATTTTAATAACTCGGTTAGGAGAGTGACGATGTAAGATCAGTGAACAAGATAGCTGATGACCTCACGATTCCTTTCAGCAGAACACTGCCCATCTAGTGCACCCTCTGATGGATTTCTGGGCTATAATGGATTTTAAGGCTTTCACAATAATGATAATGGCTACAACATTTGAAGAAATCAAACAAATCCATTTTATGGAATATTTGTCTAGGCAGTTATACAGGGACGGGTGAGTATGTGAAAATGCTCAAGCATAGGTCTGATGGGCCAGACAGGCCTATGCGCGCGCACACACACACACACACACACACACACACACACACACACACACACACACACACACACACACACACACACACGGGTGCCAAAGAAAACCACACTTAATATTCCACAGCAGACAAAAGCAGGCCTCTGAGCATCCGTGTGTTTATGAAGCATTAAGTGATGGCTTTCACGGCTGCTGCATACGCACATCATCTTCCTTTAACATGAACCTTCCCTCCGTCTGGACTTCACTGTCAATACCTGAAGCAGTGGCTGTTTAAGCAGGCAGGCTGTAATTTATGATATTGATTCTTATTGCAATAGCTGGCAGTAAAACGGCACTAAAATTTGGAGAGTGCAATTCATTGCTTTTAATTCCAAGATGGCCAAGTCGATTTTGCACCTGTTGTTTTCACATAACCAAAATTATACACTTCTCTGTACATTTAAAAACAATATACACCCCTGGTTTGATACATCTAAGTTGATATACAGTGCAGTAAGCTGTGTGTGGAGTTGGGAACAATAAACTAGATTGAATGTGAGGATTTGCTCCAGCTGCATGAATCATGCTCATTTTTGCTCAGGTTTGTCATTTTAAAAAAGGTTCCAACTTTTATGTCTTGTGTAAACACAAGTGTTTAACTTCAGAATTGCGTACTCAAAACCAAGCAATAATCACTGCACATAGTGATAGGCCATTCACTGTTCATCAGGGCCCCATGCTACAAACCCAAGGCATTAATGTCGATTATTTCTATACCAACACATCCTGCAGTGTTGAAAACATCATCAGATACAACTGAAATTGTTTGCTCTGTAACGAGGTGCATCACAACATGGCTCTCTCACAGAGGTAACCCTGTCATTGTGGCTTTAGTGTGCGTGTTTGAAGCTTGAGCTTTCTTTGGAGCAGAAAACTGACTGTCAAATTCAGATGTTAAAAAAGAGATTTATGAATATATGGATTTATGGAAAACCCAATAATGGTTCTTTCTGACAGCATATATTAGAGGCATATATTAGACTTTCTCTGTTTGTTTGTTTAGCTCTCTTCTTTTTTCCTTGAAATTGCCTGTTTTTTCTTGCTCCGGTCCTCTTGCTAAACCAACTGAAACTTACACCATATATGCTTGTAGATATGGAAACAGATGGATCATGCAGGCCACAAGCTCAAGTCATGTATTTGAGACAATCATATCATCATTAAATTGAATATTTCCAACCATTGAAAGACTCAAGTCTAAAATGTCCACTGGGCTATTTTTACATATTTCACACTGCCACTTAGCAGGAAAAAACAGCATTTCACAGCATCCAAAATGTGATTATATGACCAAGTTTTCCATATTACCAGCCAAATTTGACATCATAAAGACTTAAATAGACCAGCCCTGTAAAACTAGTGCACTCACTAAATGCAAAACCACTTGCCTATATGTTTGGTGTAAAATATTATAAGACACACACACACACACACACACACATGCACACACAAAAGAGACTTTCTTCAGGTGTGTCCACTTTTTAATGCGTTCTTTTCCCCTTGGGTGTGTGCAGTACACCTCAATTCTCCATGGCCTTAATTCACACTGCATCTGGCTGGTACCCCAGTGGCCTGTCTTCCACCCACACACTCGACTTTCCTGGTGATAGCCACTGCTTCTACTATTTCAAAGCCATTCAACATGTTTGAGTTAAAACACAGATCTTAACTCTCTTTCCTCTCCTGCTCCATGTAATTATTATTTTGAGCGTGCGGCTAGGGGAGGCGGTCTCGGTTTGGCGCGGTCCATGGCACTAACGTGTCAGGGGTTTTAATACAATTTGACTTTTGTTTTATAATCTTTGCAGGCAGACATCACAGGTTTGCTCTCTCACTCCCTCCTTTTCTTCCCATGGATGAACACATGCAGATGTGCGCGTCTGACTGACTGCCATGTGGTGCAGTACTTTTTACTTTCACTGGTTTTGACTTTATACTGGTTTACAGCTGGTATTCTGTGTCCAGGTCGAATCTAGCTAAAGTCTAAACAACACTGGAGTGAGATGTCCTACTAATAGTGTAATTTGGCCTAAAACTGGGATGAATCTGTGGCTGGAAATGCTGTCCATTGGGATGACCTATACTAATGGGCCACCATCGGCACCAGCATACCTTACAGGACAAAGATGGTTGTGTTTTTGTGTGTGCGTGTGCACAAGGAAGGCAGAACGAGAGAAGCATGTGAGAGGAGGGAGAGAAGAGATGTGTAACGGTGATATCAGGCTGTGACACCATGGAAAAGCACTTAGAGTTACATGAGACATTCCTGGAGTTTCCTGAGCTCACAAACACCACAGCATTCACTAAGAGTAGCAGCGTGATCAAAGCAGGCCCCGTGTCCAAACGCTCGGCAGCTACTAGCAGAGGGTCCTCACAGAGGCTGCATGCCCCAACGCTGACAGCAGGACTCACAGGGTGACCAGCTGGGTGCTGTGGGGATTTGTTGGATCTCTAGAAGCCTCCTGAAGCCTGAAGGGAAGCAATGAATTCACAGGCTTTCCAGAGAGTACTAACTTTGAACCAAAGTGCAACCAATCTAGACCAAACTGAACTCTTTTCCTGAAAATACACAGTGAAGACTTGTGGACAGTGGTTACTGGTATTTGAATTTAATGCATTTTCTAACCCATCCCAGCTGATGCAGGGCACTCAATTTTCAGCCTCTGAACACAGATCATCTGATTTCTTCTAATATGCTAGGTTCTTCTCTGCTCACTTTCCAGGGTGCATCATTTTTCATTACTGAAAATGTCTCAATGGCATCGGCCATTAGAGCATCTTCCACTCTTTTCTCATATGTATGGAGCAAGAAGACTGGTTCCCCATGTATTTGGCCAGAAGGGAGATCAATTACACACTGTTGCTCTAACCACCAGAATTATGCAACCTTCAGGCCAGACCTTCATGAAATTCTGGGTAAATATCTAAACACAGATGAGGTTTTTATGTGGTTTTTTTAAACCTGTGGATCTGTACTTCTTTGGGACAGATTCCCAGTCAACCAGGGGTCTGCCCAACACAGCCCACAATCGCTACAGCAGAGTGTGCGTTTTACTATGCGTTATGTCAGCTCATAAAGGGACATGACCCAATACACACACACACACATACATATGCTCCTCTTCTCCACCTTTCCCACTCCCCTTTTAAGTGTTGGAAATGTAGACTGTGAGGGAGAGATCTGCTACATCAGAGTCTTCTCAAACAGAGATCTGCTACAGTTGCAGCTTCTATATGAACAATCTGAGAGATCTGCTAAAGCCGAGTCTTCTATAGGAACAAACAGAGAGATCTGGTACTGCTGAGTCTTCTATAGGAACAAACCGAGAGATCTGGTACTGCTGAGTCTTCTATAGGAACAGACAGAGAGATCTGATACTGCTGAGACTTCTATAGGAACAGACAGAGAGAGCTGGTACTGCTGAGACTTCTATAGGAACAGACAGAGAGATCTGGTACTGCTGAGACTTGTATAGAAACAAACAGAGAGAGCTGGTACTGCTGAGTCTTCTATAGGAACAGACAGAGATATCTGGTACTGCTGAGTCTTCTATAGGAAGTGACAGAGAGATCTGGTACTGCTGAGGCTTCTATAGGAACAGACAGAGAGATCTGGTACTGCTGAGACTTCTATAGGAACAAACAGAGAGATCTGGTACTACTGAGGCTTGTATAGAAACAACCTGCCAGGATGTCATAACGCAATCAAGAGAAGGTTTCGTTTAATCATTCTGTGGTGAACCAGCCAGATTATTGCTGTCTGATCACTCTCAGTCTCCCTCTCTGTCTCTCTCTCAAACACACACACACACACGCCAGGCTGACCCAAACACCTCTATAGAACACGGCGCCACTGACTCCTATGAGGCCAAGGTGGCCAATTTTGTTCGAGTTGTGTGCTTTGTCAAAAATGTGGAAAGTACGAACCACGTGTGTGTACAAGCTTCTGGCGAGTGCTCAGTGTGTGTGTGTGGTTGTTGGTTGATCACAGCTGACAGTGTGTCATTATTTCCTCTGGTCATGTCAAACTTTGATGATACCCAGTCACAGCTAACTAGCAGTGTACCTTAAGTATGTGTGTATGTGTGTGTGTTACCTCTGTGACTGGCTCTGGGGGTCAGCTTTGAGCTTTGTTTTTGTTTTATTTTCAAACACACACAACACATGTGAAGCCAAAACATACAGATGACGATAAGATGCTATCCACACATATTTCAACTCAAAGTTGTAATATATTGGCTTATAGTTCAGAGGGGGAACTCGCTCATTTTAGAAAAACACCAAAAAAACACCTAAAAGAACACAGGCAAGGATCTGATGAAGGATATTCTCATGCTAACAATACAAACATGAAGTTGCCTCAGTGTGGGTGCCACATAAAAAAATGCTTCAGGACTGACAAATAGAGAAAGCAAAAGACTGAAAGGTAACAAATACTCTGGAGAACACCTACAAACATGAGTAGTAACTGCCCCCGCCCCATCCCAACCCCAGCCCCGCCCCATCCCAACCCCAGCCCCGCCCCCTATGTCCCGCTGTGTGTGGACTCGTTCTGGCCAGGTAATTAGCATTGCCCATGTGGAGGGTGAAAGGCTCCTCGGAGAGCAGTGAGGGAAAGTTTAAGAAAACAGGAGGTGGACAGATCTGCCTCGCATAGCCATCCGCAGGTCACCCGGACATTCTCAAGCCCCCCCATCGTCATTCCTCAAGCTTCGCCGGTTTGCTCCCTAAACGACTTCCGTGATTTCCCTGAACAGTGTATGCACAGTCAGCCTTGGTCAAGGTGTTCCTCCAACACTGTCAGGGGGCTGTCTTTACATTTTCAATGTAATCCCCCGACACTGACTGTATATTGTCTAAATACTGTCAGTGGGCTATACAGAATTGTTAATCTGTTCTCCTAGGACCGTGCTTGTGTTTGTGCAGTGCAGACCATGAACCTTGGGTCAGCTGTACACATCGCAAGTCAGAGGTGTCTGGGGCATACCGATGACCACAGAGGTAAACCACTACAGCGCTGAACTTTTAACTTCAGTTGTTTTTGTACTGCTGAGATCTCAGATACACATATGCACACACAAAAACACACACACCTCATGACACGTGCAAGGCAGATGTGTGTGAGGGAACAGGCCAAGGGCCCTGCCACCATGTGGAGTGGTGGAGGTGGATTGTTTCGTCTTATCCTCATTTCTCTGCTCCATGCTGGGATTAATTGGGTGGAGCAGCTCAAGGCAGTGCAGGTCTATAGGCTTTCGACTCACAGACGTGAGCTAATGCACAGGCCTAATGAACAGGATACTTTTTTCCCCCACCCACCTTCTTTCTAAAATGGTTCTATTGTTCATTCTTCTCTCAATGTTTTTAGCCTTGGTGACCTGTCTCTGGTCCAGTGAGAAAAGCAGAGTGGCCGTCCTGAGCAGTCCAGTGGCTCAAGGCTTCCGGTATCGGACCATGCAAAGGAGAACATGGGATAACAAGAACAGCAGAATCAGTGGCTGAGACAAATGGAGAAATAAACGAGTCTGACAGAGATGCATGAGTGTGGGATGGAGAGAAAAAAAATCGATGTCTGCTAAGACTTGTTTGGAGAAAGAAAAGGGATGCGTGAGCCAATATTACAAATGTCTCTCTCTCTAAGGGAGTCTCTTCTGGTGAAGTATCAGCCCCCCCCCCCCCCCACTGATCACCTACACAACCACCCCCAGCTCTTCTCTGCAGAACACATCCGCTGCTTCAGACGACAGTGGGATCACCACCACGGCAGGGGAATCGGAGTTTGAGGGAGGCTCGTGCCGGCTTTTAAATCAGAACTATTGGGAGCGTGTATCAGTACAGACTCCCAGTATATCAGTACAGACTCCCAGTGTATCAGTACAGACTCCCAGTGTATCAGTACAGACTCCCAGTGTATCAGTACAGACTCCCAGTGTATCAGTACAGACTCCCAGTTAAAATTAGCTTCATAATGGCTTCCAGAGGGCTGCAGGGACAAGACACAGAAGCTCCAGGGAGTTTCGCTGGGCGATCTCCCACATGGTTACTGTCTTGGCCCTGTCTCAGGGCTCAGAGTCCAGGAAACTCATATGAAGCAGCGCTTTATTGGGAAGATTTACACAGAGGAAAGAAAACGGACAGAAGAGGCAGGGACAGACACAGAGACAGACAGACAGACAGACAGATAGAAGAAGGTTATGTCCCATCAACCCATTTGCAGGACGGAGAAACATTAGAGGCATGATGAAAGCAGCCAGCATTCTGCCGGGTGGCTTCTGAGGTTGCTGAAAGGCTGACTGGAAGAGCTCTCTCCGCTTTCAGCGTCTGCCTCCCTGACCCAGCGTGCCGTCGCCTTAAACTGGGAAGCCGTGATTAGGATCAAGTACCTTGGTGGTGATGTCATCCTGTGGACAAGGTACAGACAAAAAGAAACCCACTGTATATTATCTTAAATCAGCAACACTGATACACATCCTTACTCCTGTAATCTGGGATACAAAAATAAGTAGCTGCAAAAAAAATAAATAAAATAAGACAAGATTGAGGGAGAGAGAGGGAGATATAAAAAGAGAAGTGAGGCGAGAGTGAAGGAGTCCTTCAGCCCAGAGGAGGCTGCGTGTGCGGCCTGCCGGAGGCGTCTCTCCAGGTCCTGCAGATTACTGGTGGCAGTGTGGGAGAAACTGAATCTGGAAACACGCATTGCCATTCTGCCCACTACGGATGAAGCCCCCAAAGAGGCTGACGCAACACTTACTCCCCAAAGAGCCATGTCTGTCTGTACACACACACACACACACACACACACACACACACACACACACACACACACACACACACACACAAAAGACTGCATATGAGCCCAGCTTCCCTTCTGCATTACATACACAGATCAAAACATTCCATTCATACAATCCCACAGTGCTCTGTACGTCAACTGCCTGGCGTTCACCGCTTAACCAGAATCCTGCAGGTCACCCTGGCCTGCTCATGCTGGTCAGAGCACTGAAGTCTTAAGAAACTCATCATCGGGACAAACCCTTTAAATGTCAGAGACAACTTAAAAAGCACTTTTTTTGGGGGGGGGGGGGGGGGGGGGGGGGTGTAGAGGGAGAGTGAACCACGCTGGCTCTGCGGATGAACCGTCCGGACACCGTTGACTCACTCAGTCTGGTGGCTCAAGACTGCCTGTACTGACCCAAGGACGATGTGGGATTACAAAGCACAAAGAACTCGTGAGATGAGCAGATTCAGTGGCTGGGAGGTAAGACAAACCTGTCACTCACTCCTGCTCCCTCCTGCTCCATCCTGCTCCCTCTCCCACACCAGCTCATCCTGCTCTCTTTTGGCCCTTGTTTATACTGTATGCCTGGCAGGCTGAATGATTTTCTCAATTTTTTTCACATTTTGTCTCTCATAGTTGAGGTCTACCTATGATGTCAATTACAGGCCTCTCATCTTTTTAAGTGGGAGAACTTGCACAATTGGTGACTGACTAAATACTTATTTTCCCCACTGTATGCGCATGCATGCGCACACACACAAGGACCCCCACCACCACCACCACCACCACATACCCACGACTCTTCCTGCTTAAGCATTTATCCCCCTGCTCAGTCCCCCTGCTTTGCAATGCAGAACATCTCGTTGATGGTATACGTGTTTTAAGCTCTAGTTCGATAGGCACTATAGGGTCATGAGCAATAACTCGTAGTCAATAGGAAAACAACTAAAGGAGAATAATCAAAATAATACAAGAATTGAGCATGAATTATTGTTTGAGACCAACACATGGGAGATCAGACTAACAGAATGACCTTCTGTTTATCTGTTTATTCATCACATAGTTGCTGCATTGTGCTTTATGGATGCAACAGTCAGTGGAACAGGCTTGAATCCAGACTGCAGGGCATGGTACAGAAAATATTAAACAGGAATGTTTCACCCAAATCATTTATTGAATACAGGTGCAACTTGGATCTTAATGAGAAAATGGAGGATAAAAAAAAATTAGATAAAAAACAAATAAAAACAAATACTACATACACAACAGTGGTGGTTAAGGAGACACTATTTTGAGAGTGAATGTGACTGTCTAGATTTCTGAGCTGTACATGGTGATGTGACTGGTTTTCCAGTCGTGAGACATGCAAGCTCACCTTTATCTGTCTTGCGTGGAACTGCCCCAGCCAGGGTGAATGTGATTCTAAGACCCCGTCTCCTGAGAGCTGGCAATGGTGCCTGATTCTCTAGGGACATTCAGCAAGGCATTATGGGTATCACCATGCAACCTACCCCCCGTCCGCTCTAAGCTGCTAAGAGAACATGGGCAGTTAGGGCATCGTTTATGTGTATAAAAAAAGTAGATAAATCCCTGAATAATATTAAAATATATTAATTTTCTAATTAAATATAACTACATAGGAAGCCCTGGAAATAATTCATCAAAATTCTGCATTCTAAATGTATTGTCAGTGTCATATTAGCTAAGTGATATGACGATAACTCTGCAGTATACCAGTCACAGGGGCACCAAGTGCTTATAAAAGCATCACCCAGTGAAAACAGTTTAAGACTCGAAAGACAAAAACATCTCAACTTTTCCAAAGCTTCATTACAAAACATGTACACTGATCACAAAAAAATAATCATCACTTTGGTTTCTATAAACTAGCGTTAAAATTAAACTGCAGAGCAGACAGTGCCACCCAACCACTTGACTGGCAGCACACCCACACACACACACACACACACACACACACACACCCAGACCCACACACACACACACACCCAGACCCACCAGACCCACAGCAACTGCTAAACAATACCTGACGACATCTGAGTGTAATTAGATAGTCCAGTCCAGCTATGTTGGCCAAGTACAAACACAAAACCATAATTCCTTCTTTTAGTGTTGCAGGGAGCCAGAACCCCCTATCAGAGACCTGTTAAAATAGCACAAGCCATCCCCGCCACCATATTTAGGCAGAGTAAATGCTGAGTCAACATCCTGAGTCCACAACATTCTTCCCTTTCTGTCCGATTTCTCTTCTTTTATGTTGGATCCCTGTCCTTGGGTTTTCCCCTGGTCTTCCTTTAGGACTGCATCCAGCTCACAGGGACCCAATACATCTCTGTTTCGACCTTCCACAGCGCAGCCTTGAGCTCACCGAAGGCAGCCGATAGGTCGTTGTTGATGATAACTTTGTCATAGAGGTGACCGTACTGGTTCTCCATCTGCTGAGCTGTGCTGATCATCTCCTGGAAGTCCTCCTCCTGGGAAGAAACAAAACAAATCCACCCCAAACATTTATAAATCCGTTAAAGAACACGGGAGTCTTCACATTAACTTGAGATATGTCGGCAAAGAATCAAATGAAAATAATCAAATGCCATTCTCAGAGTCTGGGACAGACAGAACCACCTCCAACCAAAGAATTTTAATGAACTCCCTCCAATCCAGAGTCCATAAAGAAAGCTATACTTTTTCATCCTAAGTAGAAGTTGCTTAAAAGGCAAAAATGCAGAAAATATCTACTAGACATCTATAAAGGATAACAGTGATACTTAATGTTTTAGTGAAGTGGTAGGCAGTCCTGTTATAGTCTGAGGTCTGGATCTGAAGCAGAAGAAATCAACGGTGCTGAGAAGTGATAGGGCTTACCACGGGTTTACACAGACACACACATGACCGCCGGACACACTCATAACCACACCAGACAATCACTGACCTACACACACGCACATACACACACACACACACACACACATACACCATCCTCTGGAATAACAGTGAGTCACAGACACAGGCAGAGAACACTGCTGCACATACTTTACGACTACACAGCTTAACGCGTTGGCTTCCAGTGAAATGCTCTGAACATTCACAGTGTTTGCTGTAATCAAACACACCATATTCAGTATCAACCTCCCAAGGAGCTGCCCAGTCAGATGACCAGCACTGAAAGTGAAGACAAATTCCCGGACCTCTCACCTACATGCACCTGCTATCGGGCTGTCACAGCTATGCACATTTCCTCTGAGAAGTGTGTGTCTTTGGACTGCATCCTAGGCGACAAGGTCCTAAACCTCACTGGGCTTGCGGGTGCTGCTTTAGTGCTTAGGAGAGGCCGTATCGCTAATCTTAGAGAACGTGGCATGGTTAGTGCGGCTTTACTGATTTAGAATGGGGTTTTTAACCGGACAAAAACTCAGTAGCCACGGATGAGCGAGAGATATGGGGCGGTGTTCTGCCAACGGAGTAAAGAGCAGTGGGGAGAACAGATGGAGGACATTCAGACAGACAGTCGGGCCGTTTGGAGAACGGAGCAGCAAGAAAAAGACTACAGCTTAACAGTTCCTCCTCTCCCCTCAACACTACATCTAACCCTCCTCTCCCCTCAACACTACATCTAACTACATCTAACCCTCCTCTCCCCTCAACACTACATCTAACCCTCCACTCCCCTCAACACTTCATCTAACTACATCTAACCCTCCTCTCCCCTCAACACTACATCTAACCCTCCTCTCCCCTCAACACTACATCTAACCCTCCACTCCCCTCAACACTACATCTAACCCTCCACTCCCCTCAACACTACATCTAACCCTCCACTCCCCTCAACACTAAATCTAACCCTCCTCTCCCCTCAACACTACATCTAACCCTCCTCTCCCCTCAACACTACATCTAACTACATCTAACCCTCCTCTCCCCTCAACACTTCATCTAACTACTTCTAACCCTCCTCTCCCCTCAACACTTCATCTAACCCTCCTCTCCCCTCAACACTTCATCTAACCCTCCTCTCCCCTCAACACTTCATCTAACCCTCCTCTCCCCTCAACACTACATCTAACTACTTCTAACCCTCCTCTCCCCTCAACACTTCATCTAACCCTCCTCTCCCCTCAACACTACATCTAACCCTCCTCTCCCCTCAACACTTCATCTAACCCTCCTCTCCCCTCAACAATTCATCTAACCCTCCACTCCCCTCAACACTACATCTAACCCTCCTCTCCCCTCAACACTACATCTAACCCTCCTCTCCCCTCAACACTACATCTAACCCTCCTCTCCCCTCAACACTACATCTAACTACATCTAACCCTCCTCTCCCCTCAACACTTCATCTAACCCTCCTCTCCCCTCAACACTTCATCTAACTACTTCTAACCCTCCTCTCCCCTCAACACTTCATCTAACCCTCCTCTCCCCTCAACACTTCATCTAACCCTCAACACTTCATCTAACCCTCCTCTCCCCTCAACACTTCATCTAACCCTCCTCTCCCCTCAACACTACATCTAACTACTTCTAACCCTCCTCTCCCCTCAACACTTCATCTAACCCTCCTCTCCCCTCAACACTACATCTAACCCTCCTCTCCCCTCAACACTACATCTAACCCTCCTCTCCCCTCAACACTTCATCTAACCCTCCTCTCCCCTCAACACTTCATCTAACCCTCCTCTCCCCTCAACACTACATCTAACCCTCCTCTCCCCTCAACACTACATCTAACTACATCTAACCCTCCTCTCCCCTCAACACTAAATCTAACCCTCCTCTCCCCTCAACACTAAATCTAACCCTCCTCTCCCCTCAACACTAAATCTAACCCTCCTCTCCCCTCAACACTAAATCTAACCCTCCTCTCCCCTCAACACTACATCTAACTACATCTAACCCTCCTCTCCCCTCAACACTTCATCTAACCCTCCTCTCCCCTCAACACTTCATCTAACCCTCCTCTCCCCTCAACACTTCATCTAACCCTCATCTCCCCTCAACACTTCATCTAACCCTCATCTCCCCTCAACACTTCATCTAACCCTCATCTCCCCTCAACACTTCATCTAACCCTCCTCTCCCCTCAACACTTCATCTAACCCTCCTCTCCCCTCAACACTACATCTAACTACTTCTAACCCTCCTCTCCCCTCAACACTTCATCTAACCCTCCTCTCCCCTCAACACTACATCTAACCCTCCTCTCCCCTCAACACTACATCTAACTACTTCTAACCCTCCTCTCCCCTCAACACTTCATCTAACCCTCCTCTCCCCTCAACACTACATCTAACCCTCCTCTCCCCTCAACACTTCATCTAACCCTCCTCTCCCCTCAACACTTCATCTAACCCTCCACTCCCCTAAACACTACATCTAACCCTCCTCTCCCCTCAACACTACATCTAACCCTCCTCTCCCATCAACACTTCATCTAACCCTCCTCTCCCCTCAACACTACATCTAACCCTCCTCTCCCCTCAACACTACATCTAACTACATCTAACCCTCCTCTCCCCTCAAAACTTCATCTAACCCTCCTCTCCCCTCAACACTACATCTAACCCTCCTCTCCCCTCAACACTTCATCTAACCCTCCTCTCCCCTCAACACTACATCTAACCCTCCTCTCCCCTCAACACTACATCTAACTACATCTAACCCTCCTCTCCCCTCAACACTTCATCTAACTACATCTAACCCTCCTCTCCCCTCAACACTTCATCTAACCCTCCTCTCCCCTCAACACTTCATCTAACTACATCTAACCCTCCTCTCCCCTCAACACTTCATCTAACCCTCCTCTCCCCTCAACACTTCATCTAACCCTCCTCTCCCCTCAACACTACATCTAACCCTCCTCTCCCCTCAACACTACATCTAACCCTCCTCTCCCCTCAACACTACATCTAACCCTCCTCTCCCCTCAACACTACATCTAACCCTCCTCTCCCCTCAACACTACATCTAACCCTCCACTCCCCTCAACACTTCATCTAACTACATCTAACCCTCCTCTCCCCTCAACACTACATCTAACCCTCCTCTCCCCTCAACACTACATCTAACCCTCCTCTCCCCTCAACACTACATCTAACCCTCCACTCCCCTCAACACTACATCTAACCCTCCACTCCCCTCAACACTAAATCTAACCCTCCTCTCCCCTCAACACTACATCTAACCCTCCTCTCCCCTCAACACTACATCTAACCCTCCTCTCCCCTCAACACTACATCTAACTACATCTAACCCTCCTCTCCCCTCAACACTACATCTAACTACTTCTAACCCTCCTCTCCCCTCAACACTTCATCTAACCCTCCTCTCCCCTCAACACTACATCTAACCCTCCTCTCCCCTCAACACTTCATCTAACCCTCCTCTCCCCTCAACAATTCATCTAACCCTCCACTCCCCTCAACACTACATCTAACCCTCCTCTCCCCTCAACACTAAATCTAACCCTCCTCTCCCCTCAACACTACATCTAACCCTCCTCTCCCCTCAACACTACATCTAACTACATCTAACCCTCCTCTCCCCTCAACACTTCATCTAACCCTCCTCTCCCCTCAACACTTCATCTAACTACTTCTAACCCTCCTCTCCCCTCAACACTTCATCTAACCCTCCTCTCCCCTCAACACTTCATCTAACCCTCCTCTCCCCTCAACACTTCATCTAACCCTCCTCTCCCCTCAACACTACATCTAACTACTTCTAACCCTCCTCTCCCCTTAACACTTCATCTAACCCTCCTCTCCCCTCAACACTACATCTAACCCTCCTCTCCCCTCAACACTACATCTAACCCTCCTCTCCCCTCAACACTTCATCTAACCCTCCTCTCCCCTCAACACTTCATCTAACCCTCCTCTCCCCTCAACACTTCATCTAACCCTCCACTCCCCTCAACACTACATCTAACTACATCTAACCCTCCTCTCCCCTCAACACTAAATCTAACCCTCCTCTCCCCTCAACACTAAATCTAACCCTCCTCTCCCCTCAACACTACATCTAACCCTCCTCTCCCCTCAACACTACATCTAACCCTCCTCTCCCCTCAACACTACATCTAACTCTCCTCTCCCCTCAACACTTCATCTAACCCTCATCTCCCCTCAACACTTCATCTAACCCTCATCTCCCCTCAACACTACATCTAACTACTTCTAACCCTCCTCTCCCCTCAACACTTCATCTAACCCTCCTCTCCCCTCAACACTACATCTAACCCTCCTCTCCCCTCAACACTTCATCTAACCCTCCTCTCCCCTCAACAATTCATCTAACCCTCCACTCCCCTCAACACTACATCTAACCCTCCTCTCCCCTCAACACTAAATCTAACCCTCCTCTCCCCTCAACACTACATCTAACCCTCCTCTCCCCTCAACACTACATCTAACTACATCTAACCCTCCTCTCCCCTCAACACTTCATCTAACCCTCCTCTCCCCTCAACACTTCATCTAACTACTTCTAACCCTCCTCTCCCCTCAACACTTCATCTAACCCTCCTCTCCCCTCAACACTTCATCTAACCCTCCTCTCCCCTCAACACTACATCTAACTACTTCTAACCCTCCTCTCCCCTTAACACTTCATCTAACCCTCCTCTCCCCTCAACACTACATCTAACCCTCCTCTCCCCTCAACACTACATCTAACCCTCCACTCCCCTCAACACTACATCTAACCCTCCACTCCCCTCAACACTAAATCTAACCCTCCTCTCCCCTCAACACTACATCTAACCCTCCTCTCCCCTCAACACTACATCTAACTACATCTAACCCTCCTCTCCCCTCAACACTTCATCTAACTACTTCTAACCCTCCTCTCCCCTCAACACTTCATCTAACCCTCCTCTCCCCTCAACACTTCATCTAACCCTCCTCTCCCCTCAACACTTCATCTAACCCTCCTCTCCCCTCAACACTACATCTAACTACTTCTAACCCTCCTCTCCCCTCAACACTTCATCTAACCCTCCTCTCCCCTCAACACTACATCTAACCCTCCTCTCCCCTCAACACTTCATCTAACCCTCCTCTCCCCTTAACAATTCATCTAACCCTCCACTCCCCTCAACACTACATCTAACCCTCCTCTCCCCTCAACACTAAATCTAACCCTCCTCTCCCCTCAACACTACATCTAACCCTCCTCTCCCCTCAACACTACATCTAACTACATCTAACCCTCCTCTCCCCTCAACACTTCATCTAACCCTCCTCTCCCCTCAACACTTCATCTAACTACTTCTAACCCTCCTCTCCCCTCAACACTTCATCTAACCCTCCTCTCCCCTCAACACTACATCTAACTACTTCTAACCCTCCTCTCCCCTTAACACTTCATCTAACCCTCCTCTCCCCTCAACACTACATCTAACCCTCCTCTCCCCTCAACACTACATCTAACCCTCCTCTCCCCTCAACACTACATCTAACCCTCCTCTCCCCTCAACACTTCATCTAACCCTCCTCTCCCCTCAACACTTCATCTAACCCTCCTCTCCCCTCAACACTTCATCTAACCCTCCACTCCCCTCAACACTACATCTAACTACATCTAACCCTCCTCTCCCCTCAACACTAAATCTAACCCTCCTCTCCCCTCAACACTAAATCTAACCCTCCTCTCCCCTCAACACTACATCTAACCCTCCTCTCCCCTCAACACTACATCTAACCCTCCTCTCCCCTCAACACTACATCTAACTCTCCTCTCCCCTCAACACTTCATCTAACCCTCATCTCCCCTCAACACTTCATCTAACCCTCATCTCCCCTCAACACTTCATCTAACCCTCCTCTCCCCTCAACACTACATCTAACTACTTCTAACCCTCCTCTCCCCTCAACACTTCATCTAACCCTCCTCTCCCCTCAACACTACATCTAACCCTCCTCTCCCCTCAACACTTCATCTAACCCTCCTCTCCCCTCAACACTTCATCTAACCCTCCACTCCCCTAAACACTACATCTAACCCTCCTCTCCCCTCAACACTACATCTAACCCTCCTCTCCCCTCAACACTTCATCTAACCCTCCTCTCCCCTCAACACTACATCTAACCCTCCTCTCCCCTCAACACTACATCTAACTACATCTAACCCTCCTCTCCCCTCAACACTTCATCTAACCCTCCTCTCCCCTCAACACTTCATCTAACCCTCCTCTCCCCTCAACACTACATCTAACCCTCCTCTCCCCTCAACACTTCATCTAACCCTCCTCTCCCCTCAACACTACATCTAACCCTCCTCTCCCCTCAACACTACATCTAACTACATCTAACCCTCCTCTCCCCTCAACACTTCATCTAACTACATCTAACCCTCCTCTCCCCTCAACACTTCATCTAACCCTCCTCTCCCCTCAACACTTCATCTAACTACATCTAACCCTCCTCTCCCCTCAACACTTCATCTAACCCTCCTCTCCCCTCAACACTTCATCTAACCCTCCTCTCCCCTCAACACTTCATCTAACCCTCCTCTCCCCTCAACACTACATCTAACTACATCTAACCCTCCTCTCCCCTCAACACTTCATCTAACCCTCCTCTCCCCTCAACACTACATCTAACCCTCCTCTCCCCTCAACACTTCATCTAACCCTCCTCTCCCCTCAACAATTCATCTAACCCTCCTCTCCCCTCAACACTTCATCTAACTACTTCTAACCCTCCTCTCCCCTCAACACTTCATCTAACCCTCCTCTCCCCTCAACACTACATCTAACCCTCCTCTCCCCTCAACACTACATCTAACTACATCTAACCCTCCTCTCCCCTCAACACTTCATCTAACCCTCCTCTCCCCTCAACACTACATCTAACCCTCCTCTCCCCTCAACACTACATCTAACCCTCCTCTCCCCTCAACACTACATCTAACCCTCCTCTCCCCTCAACACTACATATAACCCTCCTCTCCCCTCAACACTTCATCTAACCCTCCTCTCCCCTCAACACTTCATCTAACCCTCCTCTCCCCTCAACACTACATCTAACCCTCCTCTCCCCTCAACACTACATCTAACCCTCCTCTCCCCTCAACACTACATCTAACCCTCCTCTCCCCTCAACACTTCATCTAACCCTCCTCTCCCCTCAACACTACATCTAACCCTCCTCTCCCCTCAACACTACATCTAACCCTCCTCTCCCCTCAACACTACATCTAACTACATCTAACCCTCCTCTCCCCTCAACACTACATCTAACTACATCTAACCCTCCTCTCCCCTCAACACTTCATCTAACCCTCCTCTCCCCTCAACACTACATCTAACCCTCCACTCCCCTCAACACTTCATCTAACCCTCCTCTCCCCTCAACACTACATCTAACCCTCCACTCCCCTCAACACTTCATCTAACCCTCCTCTCCCCTCAACACTTCATCTAACCCTCCTCTCCCCTCAACACTTCATCTAACCCTCCTCTCCCCTCAACACTACATCTAACCCTCCTCTCCCCTCAACACTTCATCTAACTCTCTCCATTCAACACTATACTGCTTTGACTTTTCACCGTTTTATTGTATATAGGACATTCAGCCTCACCGTTTCAATGATGGGTCCAGGTTTGGTCAGTTCTTTTCAACCGCCCTTTCTTTCTTTCTCTCCCTCCCTCTCTTTCCTCTTTCTCTTGCCAGGAAGACTCCTGATTATCCAATCCTTCTTCAACCATTAGGCAGTAAATCATTTTTTTTAACCAATTTAAATAAAGTGCACCTGCACTTTGCATTAAACCCATTTTAAAAAGGACAAACCTGGTATAGCAAAAGGTCCCTGTTTTAATACTAACCCAAGTAAAGTTCCTGACTGGGATGATGACAGACATCTCAAGAGAAGGAAACAAAGACTGCTGGATCTCTGTGTAAATGCTAAAAATGAAATACTAACTGGCTTTGCCTGTCCATGTCTGCTGATACTTTTATGAATTTTCACCTCTAGTCATTTTTTAAAAAGAAAATAGAGAAAGAGAGAGAAAGATATGAAAAATGACATCTGATGACTGGTGACACTGGAACAATGCAAGGCCTGTTTTACAGTCAGCCATGCAGGAGAGGCGTGGCCTTAGGGGCGTGGCCTTAGAGGCGTGGCTCAGCCTTTACTACTGCACACATGAGCCAGGGCTCCTCCCCATGTGAAGAAACACGATGAGGGAGAACACACCGGTGAGCTTCTCTTTCATTCCAGGCATGGGGAATTATGTGAGTTTAACAGCATCAGTGTGTATCAGAGTGTATGTGTGTGTGTGTGTGTGTGTGTGTGTGTGTGTGTGCCGGGACTGTGTACATGTCCGTATCGAGGTGAAAGCAGATCTTTCAGTGCAGCCGAGCTCTTCAGCGGGAGAGTCAGCCCTGCGTCTCCACACGCCATGGATGTGTGGTAGCGTCAGCAATCGTTTTAGTTTGGTGAGCTCTAACGAGCAGAACACGGATCACCTTCACTCTGCCTCTTCAGTCCAGTCAAACATGCTGAAAAGCTGCAGGAATACCCTGCATACAAGTTCACAGTGCTTTGCAGATCTTCGACTCTGTGAATGACAGCACTGTGTGTGCATGTGCAAGAGGGAAGGAGAGACCATGACAGAGAGTGAGTGTGGACGAAAGAGCAAGAGGCAGAGAGACATGAGGAGAAGAACTCCACCTGCGTAGATTTACAACACTTAGCGACGATTAAAAGTGACCTTCAACACAGGCACGTGGAAGGTCTCCACGGGGACAACCAGATGTGTGAAGGGGTCAGGCTGCTTGGCTAATGGTATCCCGTGGTGATCAGATTTTTAGCCAGGTGTAGCTCTGCTGCAAGATCTACATAATAACTGCTATATAATAACTCTGTGAAAGCTATCAAACTCCCTACTAATTCACACCTTCACAAGCGCAGACTCTCTCTCTCTCTCTCTCTCACACACACACATACACAAATAAAATAAGGCGTATGTGCTAATTGATTTCATGTGTCTTTCTTTTGAGAGGACACACACAGGTGAAGCATGACCTCAGTCACATATCACATTACTGCTCTAGGGAAAGCCAACACAAACACACATGCTTGAGAGTGCAAACACACACACACACACACACACACACACACACACACACACACACACACACACACACACACACACACACACACACACACACACACACACACACACACACACACACAGAGAATCCTGGCTGACCCTAGATAAAAAATTACAGAAATAAGCTACAGAAAGGATAAGGCCCATTGGCTGGAACAGATGAAGTGCTCCAAGCCTCAGGACTCGTGCTCTGGGCTTCCACACTGAAAGCCGTCTGCTGGGCAGGCGCCTCCTCACCGTGAAGGCCTTGGCCAAGCCTTTGTCGTCTTTGCCCGATAGGATCTTCGCATTCTTCCTGGTCTCCCGCAAATGCTCGATTGACGGAGGTTTCACAAACACCACATAGGGCTTAAACTCAGCCGTGCGAAGATGCTTCAGTGTCTGCGGAGAGGGGGAGAATCAGAGACAAGAGAAAGAAAGAAAGAGAAAAAGAGAGTCATCAAAACACCATCAATCACGCCATCATAAACTGGCGTGAGATTGATACCATCATATGCTGTTGTTATTAGTCATCACTACATTTTCAAACATAACAAAGTGGACCATTCACACTGAGCTGAACTGATGTGACACTGAAAACAGAGGCCTACAACCACAAGAGTCCTAATTACCTTCACGCTGTTTTATCAAACCTGAATCGTCGAACTCAAAGAACCCAAAGTCAGCGAGAGAGACAGAGAGAGAGAGACGAGAGAGAGAGAGAGAGAGCGAGAGAGAGAAATGCAGTGAAGTCCCAGGAGATACAGCGAGATGGACTGGTGAAGTGGGGAAGGCCTCCTGAAGAGGACGGTGAACAGACCCTCTGGCTCAGTTCCTTCCTAGCTCAGATAGAGACGAGAAACAGCCGTGGACCACCAGTGTGTGGCCAGGCTGAGGTAGGGCTGCAGGTTCAGGGAGATGACGTGTGGCGTGGTGCGTGCTGGCTGCAAACAGGAGGCCGCTTTGTGGTTTTCAGCTAAAACGCTGCACCACGACTCACAGAATGGACGTCCTCCATCTTGGGGAGGTGATGAAGGGTCACATGACTCAACAATACTCACACTGCCTGATTTGTGCTCTGATGATCATAGAACATGTATGACAGTGTATTTTCCCCCAGGTGGAAACATTATTAGGGTCTCTGCATTGTGAGATCAGCTCTAAGGTGGCAACAGAGATTTCTGCTTGGGCAGTTTTGTTTTTCATTAAGTAGAAGTAAAGGTGCCTTCAGGATATTCAAAAGAGTGGTAAATATTGCCTAATTACCACTGCCTGAACTAGCTTCCCTGGCCTTAACAGCAAACTCAAAAATTCATTGAAATCGTTGGCAACGGAAACACACGTTCATGGTTAATAACTGACTAATTATGTACTAGATAATCAAGTCTGACCTTCACTGTAATTCTGGTCTGGCAGAGCAGACTGTGTTCTAAGGCCATGATGCTGAGCTCAGAGATGTGTCTGCAGTATGTAGAAACTGGACTCTTTTTGCTTGTTGGTTAGCAAGCTTGACTTTGAATCAAACGAGTCAGGAAGGTTCCTGCTCTAAGACTCCTAATTTAGTCGGGGTTAGGTTTATTAGAGACACAAGAAACTGCGATTTAGAATACACATGGTTCCACTGACTTCAACAGATCGCAGAGAGCTAAGAAGACTGTAAATGTGAGTCTGTGTCTGTACGTCTTTTAAATGAACACGTCATCATTACAATTGATAAGAGTGTGATTGGGTTAGAGGACAAATCTCTTCCGTTCTCTATGGTACTTAATCAGTGAGAGAGGGAGGATTAAGGATTTTCTATTAGGTGTCCCACAGGTATGACAGAGAGGACATAAGTGTCAGTTATATGTGCACATGGGTGTGGTGTGTGTGTGTGTGTATGTTACACGTGTGTGTGTGTGTGTGTGTGTGTGTGTGTGTGTGTGTGTGTGTGTGTGCTGCAGAGCGTCTGTGGTGATGTGCTTTGTTGAGGGGGGGGGTCTAGGTATGAGGGTGAGGAGGGGAAGATCTGAAACAGTGTGGTGTGAGACAGGATAGAGGCAGAGAGAAGGATAGAAGAGAGGGAGAATGAAGGGTGGAGGTGGAGAAGTGTGAGGAGAGAGAGAGATAAGGATGGGTTTTTTTTTTTTTAATGTAGCGAGTGAAAATGCCTGTGCACTTGCATACGTGTGTGTGCATCAGAGTGCGTGAGTATGTGTGTGTGTTACACGTGTGTGTGTGTGCGGGGTGTCACTCACATGGGGCTGCACATCCAGCAGGCACACTTTATTTTTGGCTAGAACTGACCGGATTGAGTCCAGACTTGTTCCATAGTAATTCCCCTTATACTCGCCATATTCAATAAACCTGAGAGAAACAGAGAAAATGTTAAAGAATTTGGTCCCAATGCAGAAAGAGGGCCCTTTAGAGCACCGCCTACCCTGATCATGGAAAACATGGAGACATGCAAGACTGGCAGTCAGAGAGCTACAACTCCTGCAAAAACGCACTCCTGCGGTCCTGTCCTCTCCTTCGTAACAGCACCGAGGACGCGTGGACAAAGCTATTATGATGCGCTCGCTGTAAAGCCTGCTCAGAAACCCTCTCCGCGCTCACCCTGAACTCCTCCCTGCACCACTATTCCAGACACTCTGGCACATCGCCCTTTTATATAATCTTCTATGTTACACTTTAAATCAGTAACACCTGCCTGCCTGAGGCACAGGCCGGCCAGACAGCAAAGGCTGTAGTAGTACGCGTTTCCTGAGTGGGTGAACACAAACAAATCCACCACAGTGGCATGGCCTCTCCCTCTCCCATCAGTGTCACCAAACACCAGCGCGTATTTTTAGCAGATAGGTACACAGGGAGAATTAGCCTCGGGACAATGACTGTGGAAAGAATTCCTGAATGACAAACCCTTGCGTGGTATGCGGTAGTGAAAGACCAGCAGGGAAATGTGCTAATGCTCAGTTATGCAATGAGAAAAATATCATCTCACACACTCTTGTTTTTTTAATTAAAATGTGAGCCACAATTTAACATGCTCAATTGACTAAATGACACCAAGTATGCACGAGCAGGGAGACGCTTTTGGACCAGAGAGCTTGGTTGTCACTGCTAGCTCAAAAACATAATGTTTTGAGGCAGCGTATAGTAACGCCAATGTTCTGAGGCGGCGTATAGTAACGGCAGTGTTCTGAGGCGGCGTATAGTAACGCCAGTGTTCCGAGGCGGCGTATAGTAACGCCAGTGTTCCGAGGCGGCGTATAGTAACGCCAGTGTCCCGAGGCGGCGTATAGTAACGCCAGTGTCCCGAGGCGGCGTATAGTAACGCCAGTGTCCCGAGGCGGCGTATAGTAACGCCAGTGTCCCGAGGCGGCGTATAGTAACGCCAGTGTTCCGAGGCGGCGTATAGTAACGCCAGTGTTCCGAGGCGGCGTATAGTAACGCCAGTGTTCCGAGGCGGCGTATAGTAACGCCAGTGTCCCGAGGCGGCGTGTAGTAACGCCAGTGTCCCGAGGCGGCGTATAGTAACGCCAGTGTCCCGAGGCGGCGTATAGTAACGCCAGTGTCCCGAGGCGGCGTATAGTAACGCCAGTGTCCCGAGGCGGCGTATAGTAACGCCAGTGTCCCGAGGCGACGTATAGTAACGCCAGTGTCCCGAGGCGACGTATAGTAACGCCAGTGTCCCGAGGCGGCGTATAGTAACTGCAGTCTTAATGAAGCATGCAATTTGCATATTTGACTGTTACCTCTGATTGAACAATAACCTTTGAGCTCTGCAAGCTTCTATTCACCATTATGCACATTCGCTTTTGTGTATGATGTTAACATGCAAATCCACACTAAATGTTTACAGCACATAGTTAAAAATATATTTTTTTCACCTATTAATTTATAATAAACTGCTACTTCAAGACAAAGCACCATGCTAGCTCGCTGAGCACTTTAAAGCTAAATTTACAGTTTCTTTCCAAAATCATGTTTCCTCTTTAAATCTTTCTTTTAAAATGTCTGTTTTCTCATTGGCAAGGAATGCAAAATGGTCAGAGTGATTTGCAGTGGTTTCACTGCGGCCTCAAACACCCAACAAGTTCAGTTTGTTGAGTGCTAAGAAGAGGTCCATCACCTTTAATTTGACATTTATGGTAACTGTGAATTTAAAAGCATCTCTTTTCTTGGAATCTCATATAATACAAGCCTTCCATATGTTTTGGAGCTCTGTGGTATTTGTTGTCCTGAAGGGTGGCATACAGATTGGATGTCGAGGTGGAATCTGCCCTGCCTCCGTCGTTAGGGTGTAATTTGGGGTAATCCGTTTTTAGTCTGGAGCAGGGTTTTCCTTGGGAATACCGATGTCATTTGCACTTCACAAGATAAGGAGCATCTTCTACTGGCACACACTACAATGGACATGGACATGGAGAGACACACCAACACACACTTTTCTGTCCAATGCTTGCTTCCTCACCCCTCCATTCTGCTCCTGTTTACAACAAATTACTACAAACCATCACATGACATTTTCCACCACAGAGTGGCCTAAAAACAGCTCTGCAGAGCCACAGTGCAGATGCAGTGATCCATCCTGCAGTGCTGCCTTGTGTTCTGACGAGAGGCTGAGAAAGCACATTCGTCAGCAGCTCATCCAAACACATCAGAGCTCAGATACCAGAGGACGCCAGTAGTCTGACGCACATAATACACATGGAGCATCTCATACAACGGCCTCTCTCAGTCACACAATGATCTCTCTCAGTCACACAGCAATGATGCGAGTACGGACATGAGGACGATCAACACATCCCCACACAAAAAAAAAAAAAAAAACACGGCAAATAAAATGGAGAGGAAAAGCAGTGTGTGAACTAATAAAAATGTATGAGGAGATTTTCATGTTATTAATTTATATCTGCTACAGTGCCTGCTGTAACATGAGTAGGACAGACCAATCAAAACACACGCACACACACACACGCGCACACGCAGAGTCTAAGGCATATTGCCAAAAGGGTGTAAATTCTAAATCATTTGGAAACAGAATCTCCTAAGACACTCTGCGATGTCCAGCGGTATAACTCACTTGTTGTTGTGAATGTCTGTTTCAAACAGGTGTTTAGAGATGAAGTGATACTCCACACCATCACTCTCCTGGTTCCGCTTCGCTCGGGATGTGTCTGTGGAAAGAGTGAAAATGACAAAATAAGAAACAAATTATGTCTGAGAGGAAAAAGCAATCCATCACTCAAACAGAAGGCCTCTCCCACAAAGCGGTAAGATGGTTCCACCGTCTGACACAGCACACAGCAGTCAGGTAGCAAGAACAGAGTGGCCGACCTTATGGAGCATCAGGTCAGTGTTGGGAGCCGAACATTTTCCCTGGGCACTCGCTAAGCCACACCCCCCAATCTGCCTAACCACACCCCACCATCTGCCTGGCAGGAAGTGCTGCCACGTGCCGGGCCTGCCAGCACCACTAAAGTTCCTTTTGTAGGGGTCAAATGTCACCATATGGAGGCCCGCTGCAGTGAGATTAGTGAAAGCTTGGGGGTCAGGGGTCACAGCAGCACACGCTTCAGACAATCTGTCTCAACATCAGTGCCAAAGCAAACTATTAAAGTTTTATAACCGTTCCAACAAGCTCTAAGCCAGGATTCTCCTTAGATTCCACCGCCCCATTCCACTTCCTTTCTACCGCTCTGATTCTCTCTCCATTCTCCCTGTCCCCCCGTTTGCCTCTCTCTTCCCCTCTCTCTCCTGTCTTACAGTGTCCCCCCCACCCCGAATCAGCCTCTCCACTCTGGTCTCACTGTATCCATCTCTTCAGGCCTTCCTTTGTTCCCCTCTTAGTGCACCATCATCTAGTGATTTACAAGGCGCTCCAGCACGTCAGCCCTTACAGCAGTAGTTCTACTTAGAGGACGAGAAGCGACCTGCTAGCTGTTGGGAGGAGGAAAGGCCCATGCTGTGTTCCACCTCAGTCACCAGCCCTCTCCTCTCAGAGTCGCCAGCTCGACTATCTGCTGAACATAGTCTCGCCTTGTCCTTGTGCTGTGGGTAATGGATAAGGCCTTGTGGTGGCGAGCGGGTCAGTTTTACATATCGCTGTGTTTTTATGAGACATTGGTCAGCAGTGCTCATGGCTCAAAACCTGACTGATTTATTACATCTCCAGCCAGTTCTAGAAAAGATTTCAATAAAACGTCAATAAACCAAAGAAAAACAGAGAGAGACGCAAATAAACAGAGAGAGGGAGACAGAAAAAAACGCAAAATATGAGATTTGGAGAAATAAACAACCAAAGAAAAAGGAAAAAAAAGAAGAGAATAAACTCCCTGTGTGATTAGAACAGCAGACCGCTGACATTAGAGAGGCTGTAATTAAGGCCACGGACGCAGTGGGCGGGACCCTGCTCCATGCCAACACACTATAGTCCATATGCACCAGTCCAGTGGCAGAGGAAACCATTCCAGTTACAACTAAACGAGCTGAAATTCTGCAGTCATGGAAAATAAGAGTAAGACTGGAAAAGCATTAAAACATTCAAGCACACCACTCATTGATTCCTCGCAATCTCACCAGTGTCAGTGCACTTGTACGTCCTGGCAAACAGAAGCTTTAATAGATGACAACTGCATGAAGTAATGCTTAAAAAAAAGACAAAAAGAAACTTGTAATGACGTTTAATGTTTTTACACCAATCTGAGCAAACGGGGAGTGTTGAGAATTTGGATCCTGCACCTGGCAGAATTTGGGACGACAAAAAGAAAAAAAAGTTACCTTTCCAAAAATCCATCTCCTTAATTAAAATCCTCTGTAATTTCTGAATGTGATCTGGGCCATATAACACAGACTTATACAGAGGTCACATTTGTGAGCAATTAGGTAGCACTAAGGCAAAAAGCTTTGGATGGGATTTTAATACCAGTGGCATTTCAAAGTGTCAGAGTCAGAATCAGACACATCTATTACAGCCAAACTCAATGTAACAAACATCCCCCAATTCTGTCAACAAACTCTAGAGTTTTTGGCCACAATTTTATACTCCCAAACCTGCCCGCCCCCTCCTGTCTGTCTGTCTCTCTCTTTCGCTCTCTCTCTCGCTTTTCTCTGCCTGTCTCTCACCCGTGTAGTCGCTCTCTCTTCCTGCCTCTAAATATGCGACTGCTCCGTACAGGCAGCCTGTTTAAACACATAAATCACAGCGTAGTTCATTTGTCCCAGCGTGTCTGCTCTGCTGCGTTATCCTGAAGAATGTGTTCCTGGATGCTGAAACAGTATAACCAAAGTGAAAGTGCGTAACAGAGTGAGAAAGAGGAAAAGAGAGACAGACATACACACAGACAAACACACACAGACACACACATAGACACACCAACAGAAACTAAGATAGAGGATGGAGAAATCTAATAAATAATAATTATAATACCAATAGTAAAAATGATCACCAATCACTACCTTACCTGCCCCCTTTAAATGTACAAACATTTAAGCACAATTCTTCCTAATAGCCACAAATATTACAAAAAAAGGATTCACCCTTTATACGCAATTCCACTAAAGCATTAAACAAGGACCTGACCCAGGAGTTCAAAAAGGAGAATCAGCTTGGAACAACCAGAGAAATCATAAAAGTCAGTACTGGGGTCATTACAGGATGTCTAGAGTGCAGAAACAGCTGGCTTGAACTCTGAACCAAGTCCCTGGTTGGTGCTGCACAGTGTCGGGTCCTTCACTGAAGATCCCCCGAGCACTTAGGAAGAGGGTAAGAGCCCTCCGTAAAGGAAGCAGACCCTCAATAACAGGGACGTAAGCTTTCCATCACAAGTCATACCTTTCCCTCAATGCAGTGATTAAGCAGAGCGCAGAACCCTCATCCCCATGACAGAGGAGGACAGAAACCTTAAAGGACTGGCCATTCCTGTACTCTGGTTCAGAAATCACTGGAATAATATTCAGCTGTGGAAAAGAGACACAGATCCGTCCACCAGTGTGTGCATGAGTCACAGACAACATAGCTGGTGGAACGCATGTCATTTAAGCCTCTGACTACACTTTCAACTGTTCTCCTGTGGTAAACCCAATCTGCTATGCCAAAATGTCAGCTATCTGCCAATCACATGCATTTGAACTGATCAGATGTCTAAATGTTGTTATTCCTGCCCTGTTAAAAGCTGTAGCAATCACACTGAACTGGTGAGCCTGACTTACAAACCAGGTGTTACAGAACTAAAGTCAACCCCGGCCATAGTGATCAACTTAAGCCTCGCCCATGTTTTCAAAAGTAAATCATAAAACTCAATCTCAGCTAATTTCTTTAAAACTGAGATATCAGAAACAGCTGCTTGTCCTAGTCCAGTGCACCAAAATCTGAAGTAATGCGAGACCAAGGCAGATCCAAAGAGCACTGTCTCTTTGAGCAGCGTGTAACTGCATGGTCTCCACCATGGCAGAAACCTGGATTAGCCCCGAACCTGCTCCACTACAATCTCTGGATCATCTAGAGAGTCAATGGGAGATCATGGTAGCAAAAGAACCCTCAATTACAAGCACTCTTTCCCAATACAACTGAAGAATCCATTTCAACCTATGGAGTCTGCCCCAAATCTGTTCTTTAAATCCATTTCAACCTATGGAGTCTGCCCCAAATCTGTTCTTTAAATCCATTCTGGATCATCTGCATATATACATCAGTCCCAAAGAACAAACCCAGAGCTCTCAAATCAAATCTCTACACATCATATATTCTTATCATAACGGCCATTAGCATATATTGATCATTTAACTGGTACCTCCGGCTCAGCTTTGGGGTCTTGAATTGACCCCCCTATCCCACCAGCACCAAGTTTCTTCTGCAGAGCCATCAGTAGTGGCCCGATTGCTCAAGGGTACGATGGCCCAGAGACTCCACAGTCTTGTAGCCTTGTAGTTTTCCCATTATCTTTAGTAATCTGTACACCTCAGTGGACAATAGTTTAATGCAGGAAGAGTTTTTGGACCGAATCCAGGTCCAAGGTTTCTAAATATCCTGAAAAGAAAACCTTGGCCGAACCCATCAAAGGCCCGTTTCTACTCCAGCCAATCAAACCCCATGTAAAATCTTTGCATTCCAGCACAGGCAAGTGATGTAGAATACAAAACAACTGATCACCACAAACAAAGGTTGTCAAACATTTTTTGCCCACTCTTTAGGTAAAATATTATTGTCTGTGCCAAAAAGTGAAAATCGGACGTCTCGGACTGCTTATGATAGCTGAGTGATATTAGAGTCTATGCGCTTCACATTAGATCACAGAAGGCATTAAACATTCATTAAAATTTAGAGAACATCCCAGATCAGCTCTATTCTCTGATAAGTGCGTTATGTCCATGAGTGGGGTAAGTCATGAAGAAAGCAGTTAGCCACTGCCTGATCACTCGGCTCAGTCCTGTCTGGTGGAAAGGCCTTTGTAGTATGACATGAACTAGAATGTCTTGTTTATCTGAAGCCACTTTGCCATCATGTAATTTTAGACTTGAGAACTCTTTCAGCAGGTCTTTATCTGCAGTCAAAAAGAGAAAGCAGTGGGTGTATCAATGACATTTACATTTATGGCATTTAGCAGACGCTCTTATACAGAGCGACTTACAAAAGTGCTAAGTGTTTAGTCAGAATATGTCATTAAAATGAGTGTGTGCACCCGCAGCCCCTGTGCTATTTCTTTGGTTGCCTTGCTGCCTGACTTTAGGATCTCTTGATCTAAAGACTTGTTTTGTGTTGTTTCTGTTATATCCCCCCACTGGCTCCGAGACTTGAACGTACATTCTCCATCTCCAAGCAAACCTAAATTACACTTACAGTTACAATTAACATGCACAACTTTTACATCCCGTCACAAGAAGTGGCAGCCAATTGCACACAGCATAATCTCAATCGGAAACTTCAGATCCCTGGGGGACTGAATCAGGGGAGGGGGAGGGGGAGGGGGGGGAGAGAGAGAGAGAGAGGCCGAGAGAGAGAGAGAGAGGCCGAGAGAGAGAGAGGCCGAGAGAGAGAGAGGGAGAGAGAGAGAGAGAGAGAACCCCCAGGACAGACCACCATCCATCCACCACTGGACACAAAACCATTCACACACATCGGGGCAAATTTGGAAAATAGCCAATTAACCTCCATTGAAATGGTGGTTCTGGATTTATTCACTACTAAAATGCCAGTACATGAACATTCTGCAACAGCAGTTCAAGAATTATCTACACAAATGATTTAAGGTCTGACAGTAACACAGCAGTGAACAAACCTGCCTGTGTTTCTCTTCCACATACAAAGCCCATTAATGTTCTTTGAATCATTACACACGTGTGCTGTCAAAAATACAGGCATGGACTCCCTCAAGAGATCAACCACATCCTGGTATTCTGACTAAACCTTGAGTGTATTTACCATTTTGGTCTATATACCTATTCAAAAGATCCTCAAAAGATGCTACTGCAAATGTCAATTTAGGGGAAAAACTGTCAAATTGTGGACTTGTGTTTGACATTAGTGTTAATGCAATAATTCTCAAATTCCCAAAGTTTCAAAGAGTAAATGTAGTCCTGAATCACAGAGGCATGGGAGTCAAACATGCCCAAAAAGACTCTCCACGTCCTCTGGATTGTTTTCAGGATCACAAGCGCTCCGCATTTCTCACACAGCCGTGTTTAATACGGCCATGCTCACCACATTCACATCATTGCAAGCTTTTACAAATTAGAGTAATGAAAAACTGGCATCAAATTACATAACATGTTTGATAGCTGTGTTTTTTCCTGCTAAGAGGAATAATCTCGATTGGGCCAACCAGTTTTCTTTTATCTTTGGTGATTCTCTTCAAAATGTTCAATCAGAATTATAGGAGGAGTATTAAACAGCATCACTCCACTGTACAAACTTACTCTTGTCAGTACATGTCAGTCCAATTGCTTTATTAACACACACACACACACACACACACACACACACACACACACGCACACACACACACACACCTCCCCAGGCCTGTCCATCCACTAGTCCAGGACATATTTATAGCCTTGTCTATGACCTTATGGTCCATCCCCTTTGGTTCATACCAACCTGACTACTGACAAACAAACAAAAACACACACACAAACTTAACAAGTATGCATACTCTCTCCCTCCCACACACACACACACACACACACACACACACACACACACACACACACACACACACAGAGACTTACGGGGGATGGTCACACTGAAGTGCTGTGGGTCAGATATTAACAGCTTCTTTTTCAGCTCATTCAAGCCCACTCCTGTAGGACCTGCACACAAAGAGAGCGAGAGAGAGAGAGCGAGAGCGAGAGCGAGAGCGAGAGCGAGAGAGAGACAGACATGTAGACAGAGAAACAGAGAAATAAAGAGAGAGCCGCGGTGAGTGAGTATGAGAAACTGACTGGCTGTCATCAAAACAGCATCACTCATGCTGTCATCACTTGTTCTCTACATTAACAGCGGGCGTGAGGCCTGGAACACACAACTGGTCCCGACATCCACAGACCAAACAATTCACAAATACTTTCCTACTGGCAACCCCGCAAACACGCGAACACACTTACACACACACTCATACAGACATTTGCGCACGCACACACACACACGTGCATAAAAACATTAGCAGTACTGTACACATTGCATTTATATGGGCAAATTCATGAACAGGTGAAAGGAAATTCAAATGTATACACAACCACATGGGCGCGCGCGCGCGCGCACATACACACACACACACACACACACACACACACACACACACACACAAATGAAAGAGACAGGGCAAATGATCTTCCTGCAGATGATTTCTTGTAAGGTGAAATGCCCTACAGGCTTCCTAAGGTCTTCAGGTGTAGCGGGCTGCACCTCCGCTCTGCTGCTGTGTGCAGGCGGTGCTCCTAGCAGACAGCTGTCTTCCCCATCACAGCCCACAGCTGCAGTCACAGCCAGGGTGGAGGAGGGACAGAACGAAGGAGACAGGGGGTGGACAGAGTGATGGAGTGAGACAGGAGAAGGGTGGAGTGATACAGAAGAGGGATGGAGCACGAGATGAAGAGATCAACTGACATTATATGCCCTAAATGAAGAATACCATATTATCTCTTGTTCTGCTGTTATGCAGACCACTGTTATACCTTAAAAATGACTGCACCCCCCATTACCCCTAATGGCAGTGGATGCATCCAGCCATGGAGCATGGTTCTGGGGTCACACTGTGAACATGGTTCAAGGGTCACATCACAAGCATGGGGTCACACCAAGAACATGGTAGTTGCTACAGCCCCCCTGGCTTCACCTGCTCACGTTTGCTATCCACCTGTGGCAGATCCCACTACAACGGGCTCCGCTCCTCAATACACGGCAGGCTTAAACGCATCATCAGGACGCTTTAAATTAAAAATATTTAACGCAGGAAACACGTCTTGACTGAGCATTCCTCTTCCTCTGCTAATCTGGCATCTGACTCTGATTCTTATAAGTGAAAGGAGAATATAAATGTAAGATGGAAGATATTAGATAACACTAAAGTATGAGGAGAAGCCAGGTAGATGTGTGATTCATATCGAGGTAGAAAGAGTTCACAGTTTTTGAGGGCCACTGAGAAATATCGGTCTTCTGTTTGAGACAGATGTTAGATAACGGACCACGTGTGCAATGAAAATCAGAGTGTTCATGTGTGCGCATGGCTGTACAGGTAGTGTCTTCACGCAAGCAGCGTGTCTACTTCCAGGATCCAATGGCAATAGTCAGGAACTGAAGGAGGATGGACACACACACACACACACACACACACACACACACACACACACACACACACACACACACACACACGATCTGCGGTTTCCACAAACGTTAATCTTCCCCTCCCCGCCCTCCCCAAGCCCGGTCCGCCCACATCCAGGCCCACATCGAGGCCTTGTCGCTGCGATGATGGATAAATGCTCCCCGGGCCCTTCCACTCCCTCCCTCGCTGGTGTATTAACAGAGGCCTTGTGAGCCCTCCATCACTCCTCCGCCCAAGCAGAAGCTCCTCCGCCTCTGATCTACGGCTCTGTGCTCCTCGGTCCCCGCGAGGCCCTGAATGCCTCTGATCTACGGTTCTGTGCTCGTCGCAGGGCCCTAAGCGGCTTTGATCAATGGTTCTGCGCTCTTTGCGGGGCCCCGAGCGGCCCGAGTGAGCCGCCAGCGGAGTGTGGAGGAGGCCGACGGGGGCTGTTCTGGTGCGCAGAATGTCGGACAGGCTTATAGATCCCTCTTTGTGTATTGTTCAGTTTTTTTGTTTTATATTGTACTTTTCAACCGTATTATATTGCATGATGTTTAAAAGAACCAGTGGCTACCTTACACCATTAAAGCAGACCTGTGCTGTCTGTGAGAGAGTTTAATACCACCCTCTCCTGAGGAACAAGCATCTGAGGTCTTGTGTTCACATGCGTGTGTGTGTGTGTGTGTGTGTGTGTGTGTGTGTGTACTCTCCTTGCAGTTCAGTGTCAGTGTTGATTAGAGCTCTCATTAGCTCTCGTTGAGTGAAAACATTCATTTGTGTGTGTGAACATGTGTTTTTGCACTGCTGTCAACATGAACTTGACCCACAGGCAGTGCACCACAAATCAGTATCATATTCTCCCCCATGAAGGCAAGAATCCTCATCTCCGAGGCATTTAAGTGATTCATTAGTAATTTGACTGGCTATTCTCATCACATCAGTCAGGGGTAGTGCTGTAATATAATTTAATCTAAAGCATGTCTGGCAAGGGTAAGAAGTCCCAGCTATGACAAGACAGGGGAGCTTCAACTGTGTGAAAGTTACCTGCCAGTTCAGTTCAGCCTACTGTCCTTTGCTACAGCGTGGACCAGACAGACAACTCATTCAGGGACGCTGGGACAGTGCAGTATGACAAAAGGTCATGGAAAAAGCACACAGGTCTCCTAAATGTGTGTTATACTTGCTGATCGGTTGAGACCTCGTATATTATAGTCAAATCAACCTGAATCTCCTCTGTCTCAAATCAAAACATGCAGAACAAAATAGATCATTTGCTATGTTAAATAATCAGGTTTCAGTTAAAACACTATGGTGGTCTGCCAAAACTTGCATATGTAAAATATATTTATGTTGGCACTTTGATTAATATGTGTCTAAAGAGATAATATCTTGACATGTCTGGAAGGTTGTTTGAAATGGATCCTCTGACCACAGGTCACTCCTGTTTGGGAAAGCTAAGGGGAATTAGGGGGACATGTCTAAAGGGGGGGACAAGTTCTTCAGAGATGGGTGGAGGGTTTGGGGTGGAGGGCTGTGTGCACGGCCAGTGGTGAACACCTATTGGGACTGTGAGCTCTTGATGCAACAGGATATGGCATAGATGAATGAGCTTCATTCAAACTTTAAAATGAAACGAGGAAAAGAAACACCCAGGCCAAGAAAAGCCCCGAATCTACATCACACTGGAAACACACGGCAGAACAAAGACGGTGGGTGTGGGGGGGTTGGACAGGGGAAGTTGGCTAATTAATGGGTCTGAATTCAAAAATATTATCTTTAAGAGCATAGATAAGTTTACGGGAGAGCGACTGAGAGAAAGACACAGTCATCATAAAGCGACAGAATGAAATGCAGGACAGAGGCAGGAAAAGATAGGAACTAAAAAAACGGCAATAAAAAGAGAAAATGAGGGGATGACAGAAGCAAACACAGTGCAGGCAAAGCAAAACTTTCTCCCGAGATGGAAAAGCAAAACACCCAGCAGCTCTGGCTCCACGTCAGCAGCAGTGAGATTGTCCATGACGCCCGACCCCAAATTATGAAAGTTAATTGAAAATATTTGCATTAGTCTGACCACAGAATGAGAGGAATAAGTACATATCTGGAACCTTCAGACTGCATATTTGGGGCAAGAAGTCCTGAGAGGAAAAAAAAAAAAAAAACACACACTGGCTAATGACACACACACACACACACACACACACACACACACACACACACACACACACACACACACACACACACACACACACACACACACAGAGAGTGTGTGTGATAGATCCCATGCTCTGTATTTCATTCACCCAACCAAGGCCTAGATGTGTTATAGTGAACCGTGACCCAGCACCACCTCACACCACTGAGCTAAATGAAGGCTGAAATGGTCCCAGGGCTATGGACAACGTTTTTTTTGTCAGTGGTGAAAAGTATTTCATGATGTGCACAGTGATGATTTGGAACATTAGCCTGAGAAAAGAGCTTCCATAAACACGTTTTTCTCCCTTTCCACTGAGTGACCTGATTGGAGGTTGATATAACAGCATTACCCAGAGCTCTAAACTCCTTACTTCTATATCCAAACTTTTTTTTTACATCTTTAAAGCCACATACACATCTGGTTGGGTAACTTTTGCATCTCCTCTCTCAAGCTTATCTTATATAAAACATTTACTGTTTCGCGTTTGGGCTTTTAAGCCTTTGTGTTGTATTTATTATTTTTATTTTGCAATTCTCTGGATTCAGTCCATTTTTTTGTGAACCATTTCCTTCCAGTAATTCTATTTCAAGATTTTTGCAAGGTGAGGAACTGGCAACTCAGCACCCTCACCTACGCCACTCCGTTGGAACGGTGCGTTAACAACTCTTCCATGAGCAATAAAGCCATCTCCACTGAACCAGGGTGATGGGGGTGTGTGATGGGTCAGAACCGGCATGACCAGAGAGCTGAAGACCCTCCAGATGCCTGGACACCTCTCCGCTGTTCCTCAAGCGGGGCGTGAGCAGGTCGTGACCAGGCCACAACCAGACGCAGCTCCCAGAGAGATCGGCCACATTAGGGCTTTGGCAAAGTGGTTAGCTAATGACACTGACAAGAAAAAGGAAAGCAGTACTCTAACCACAAGCAGATGGGCGACGACCCAGTGCACCAGCTAGAAGGGGAGGGACAATTTACATCTGTACTTTGCAGGAAATGGTGAAAGACGAACACACACACACACACACACACACACACACACACACACACACACACACACACACACACACACACACACACACACACACACACACACACAAACGCAGCAGCAACACCTACCAACCAGGATGACGAGTCTGTGCTTGTCTGTGGAGGCTCGGCGGTAGGCGGCCACCTCTTCATAGGTCGCTACATCAGCCGTGTCATACTGATCACTCTTCTTGCACTCGTACATCGATTTGTTTGTCTTCTTGTCTCTTCTGCTGAGACGAAAACTCCTCCGGAAACCAGCTAGAAGGCAAGAGCACAGAGGGGGGACAAAAAGAGATGAAGACAGAGCTAAACAACGTTTAACACTCTCCAACGCAACCGTGTGTATGTGTATCAGCAGTAGGCCTGGGTATTGATTCAAATTCCAAGAATCGATCCGATTCAGATTATGAAGATTAAGAATCGATTTTTTTCTATTTAATCCGATTTAATCGATTCGATCCGATTCGATCCAATTCGGGGTTTAGTGCTATTAAAAATGTATTTGAGCTGTTTCCTGACTGTGTACAGAAGCAACATGTTAAAACTAGTATTATATCGATATTAATCAGCAAATAGTTACTGGTAGTTGGTAGTTACTGATGGCTGGAAGACTGGTGAAAAGGGTAATCATAAATCTACCTTCAAGAAAGGTAATCCAGGACAATAAACAGAGGACATCTTTGAGGTGTCTATATCTGCAACAGTGGGCTCCTACTGGGACACTAACCAGTGCATTATTATTATGATTGAAATAATTAAGAATTCACCCAAAAGCTGTTGCTACCAAATGCATTTTATTTTAAAAGTGCTCACACTTAATAAACTGAAAGTATAAAATGTAAACGTGTATTTTTCTTTAAAGTGAGAATATAAGAACAGAACTCTAACGTTACGGTCCCCGACCCCTCCGTTTTGGGCGTGTTAACGTCGTCTGCGTCTAATCGTCTACGTCGGTGTATCTCGGTGGGTGCGGGTGCGTCTTGTGATAGTCCTCACCTGTGGCTCGTCTCGTAATCACGTGGGGTTTATGTGGTTTGTCTATTTAATTTGCGCTCGCGCAGCGTCCTGTGCTCGTCGTTGTTTGAGTCACACATGTTCTATGTAAACGTGTTTTATGTGCGCTGTCTGCGCTTCGGTAAATGTAATAAACGTAACGATTTGGAAAGTGCAAAGGATTCTGTCTCGTCCATCGCCTTGCGCCCAACGTTACAAGAACATTTTAAACTTTTTTTAAAGTGTAAAAACACTGGGTAAACGGTCAGTGACACGGACTAACTGTAAATAGTCACTGACACTGGATAAACTGTCCTTCTGTTTTTAGATTTCCGATTTGACTATCGTCGTTACCGGCACTGTCCGACGCCAAGTCGTTTTACAGTTAGTTAGACCGAGCACGCCTGCGTGAATTCAGTGACGAGGCGGGGGTAAAAGTTCACTAAAAAATCGATCTTTGGACGTACGAATCGATAACACAGGTCAACACAGGTGTAATCAGATCATCATATGCGAATCGATTCTGAATCGGAAAATCGATTTTTTCAACACAGGCCTAATCAGCAGTCTGTTTGCATGGACAATTCGAGTCACCCACTTGATAACCTAACCGGCTTAGTTTCGGCACAGTCACCGTGTGGAAGAGCTGTGTGGTTATTCCTTCGGCCGAGGCCTCCTGCTTAGAGGACACTAAAACCTCCTCTTGTGCCTCCTTCCCTCAGACCTGCAGTATCATTGTTAGACTCTCTTCTCTTGGTGACTAATCTCTTCTCCATATACGAGATCTGCCCTGAGCCTGTTGCGCTCTCCTTCACACCCCACACTGTGAGGAGGTCAGGTCTACGCGTCTGCACAGGTCTACATGTCTGCACAGGTCGTCACTCATGACAGTGGTTCAGATCACTCGACACCAAAGCCACCGCCTGCGTTTCCACCCTACTTCATCACTCGTGTGGGGGGCTTCTCCCTGGACACAGCAGGGCGCGGCTGGGCTGAGGCCCGCTGCAGCCGATGGGCTTTTCGTATGAGGGGAAGAGGAGCATCAGGAACGCCGCCGCACAACCTTCCTGCTGGGGGGGGGGGGGGAGGACAGCAGGGATGCTTTAGTGATACCAGAAACGCACCCCTCATTTAAACGGGCCTGTTTCATATTCATGACATATGCTAGTTAGACCAGTCCAGCACCAAACCAAAGTCACCCAACACTCCGCATCTGCACAAGGCATTTCCCCCAGCACAAACCCCTCCCTCAGTCACTCCTCCCCAGTGATTAATGGTCACATGGATATGATGCAAGATAGTCCAGATTAAGCGAGTATGAAAATGATGGCGTGAGGAGGGTGTGGGGGAGGGGGCAGGAACAGATCCTGGTCCAATCCCCTTTAATAGTTTCCACAGCGCACTGAGCCCACGGGCGCACTGCAGATGTGTTGCCGTGGAGAGATCCGGCATTCTTTACGGCTTGTTCTTTTCCAAACAGTCACTTAATACGGGCTAGTTGGGACCTACAGCGGGATACAAATGAAACACGCCATAAGTCAAAACGGTCCTGTACCAGGACACAGGACAAGTGTGTGTGTGTGTGTGTGTGTGTGTGTATTCAGTTTCACCAGGCAGGCAACACAGACTTCTGTTTCACTGCAGGCAGGTTGCACCACAGTCTGTGCCATTAGAAGCAATAGCTTTCCCCCCAAATACAATCCTGGATACCCAGAAAAAAAATGAATTTAATCAAACCTGATTTTTTCCACCTTTTTCTAATAGTGCTTTATTTCCCCATTTATGGAGAAATATCAACATTAAGCACAATACAAATCTCTGTACCAAATAAGGCAAAATGCACTGGCCATGTTGAATGAAATCTACTATACACCACTGTGAACCAGTGAGTACCAGTAGGATCCACCTGATAGGCGAGGCTTGCTGCCTGTGGAAGGCGGTGGCGGGTCTCTGGTTTGGGGAGGGTCTCTGTCCACACAGCTCAGGGCAGGTGCACAGGCTTTCATTACACAGCTTCAGACAGGCAGTCTGTACAGATCACAGCACCCCCAGTTGAAGAGGCTTCGTAATTGGGACCTTTCCAAATCACTCGAAGTCTTCCAGACAGCTCCGTCCAAATAGCCAGAGCACTACCCTTTGCCTCAGTGTAGATAAATAAATCAAGGCTTGGATAGCGAGTGTTCCCTGAGCCCCACTACTGACAGGGGTAAATTTGACGAAAGGGATGGAAATTAATTCATTCCAGAATCAGAGGAGAATGGGGAACAAAATCCCTTCTTTAGGTATTTTGGACCCAGTTCTTGTCATGGAACTTTTATTCTTTCTCCTTTTTCCTTTTCCAAAGAATGTAAGACAAGTGTGCATGTGGGGTGTGGAGAAAGCGCTGTGACAGGCCAGGTGTGCTTGATAAGCTCCCCACCATACCTGCTCCCCTCTCTCTCTCCCCTCTGTCCCTCTCTCTCTCCCTTCACTGTTGCTCCTGTCTCCGTCCCTCCTCTCACCCCTCTGTCCCTCTCTCTCTCCCCTCACTGTTGCTCCTGTCTCCGTCCCTCCTCTCACCCCTCTGTCCCTCTTTCTCTCCCCTCACTGTTTCTCCTGTCTCCGTCCCTCCTCTGCCCTCATTGTCCCTCCTCTCTCCCGTTTCTGCCCCAATCTTTACTCTCTCTCCCCAATCTCTCCCCTAATCTCTCCTTTATCTGCCCCAATCTCCCCTCTCTCTGTCTGGGAAGGTTTAGCAGAACAAGTATGTGTGTGTCTAAGCACACAAAACACACCAGCAAGGAGCTTTTTTTAAAAAAAAAAACTAGACTACCAGATAATTGCATTTATTTAAATATTTGGCCATTACATTTACAGAATTGATCTACACTAACCTCCACCTTCAAAAGCCAGTGGATATTTTCCATTTAAACAAACGACTCAAAGTAATATCTGTACAACATTATCCGGCCTAAATTAACTAGAAAACCTCCAACAGTGACGAGCTGGATTTCTTTGTTTAAAAGACCAGAAAGTTTGGAAATAAATCTTTCCCTGTAATCTCCCTTATTTGCTGTGTCTCCCATATGTCACTGATTTCCAGAAAGCAAACAAACTGCCTCCTTAATTTAAGCTGTCCAGGTAAAGGAAAAAAAATAAACACTTTGTGCCTACTTTGAGTCCCAAGGACAAGGTATCCTTTAGCCCAGCGGGCGCATTGAGCTTCCAGCCTGCAGACAGAGACGAGGTTAAAGGAGGACTCCCCATCAGAGAGATGCATGCGTGTCTTTACAGTGTGGGTGTGTGTGTGTGTGTGTGTGTGTGTGTGTGTGTGTGTGTGTGTGTGTGTGTGTGTGTGTGTATGGTTCACGCAAGCAGACAGGCACGCGTCCTTCAGATGCTCTCCCTCTCTCTGTTTAACAGGCATCTGTGAAAGGCCTTAGGGCTAGCGGACTGGCCCCTGGGGGAGAGGCGGAGAGACCCCCAGCATCAAACAGCCGGAAGCTTCCGATCACAGACTAGCGCATGTACAGAGACCTGTGATCCCTAAGCACGCATGCTAACTGGATTCAGCATCACATCTTACTCTCATGGGAGAAACAATCTTTTATATCCACTCCGATTTTTCAGGGTTTTTTTTGCCTTTGTTAAACCAGCCCTGAAGGCCCCTGGCGTCCCCCAGCGGGCCTGGGCACATTAAGCCTTTATGGGCTTCCCTTCTTCCTCCAGCAGGACAAGGAAAGTGAGAGAAAAGATGGATCACAATTCCAGGAGATGATTAAAAAAAAAAAAAAAAAAAAAAAAAAACCCAAGAAAAAAACGTAACTATTTAGCAGTGCTATTTGAAAAATGTATTGAGCATGGCTGGAACCATGCTGTACTCGTTAGGAACTGATGTCTGGGGGAAACAGCCGGTAGGAAGCGTTTCCACTGCGCGCATGTGTGGGAAGTGGTGTTGTGAAGTGGTGTTGTGCCCGAGTGTTACAGGTTGAACGGCTCCCCACTCCCACGGGCCAGGCAGAGACGGCGTGTGTCAAGGAGGGATATTTCTTTTTCCCCTCCGTCTTATTCCAAGGATTTATATGTAGGAATGTCTGGGTAAGAATACTGTGTATTGAATCAGGGGAAACATCACATCACACGCACACACACACAATCACACACACAGAATATGAATGAAGACTAATGCAAAGTGGCTGGACACTCCACTCCTGTTTGAGTCATCAATCACCTGCTCAATCCATCTAAGCCCTTTCATCAGCTTCATAGAGTCATATCAACTGCACACGCTTTCACCAACATATATTCATAAACACACGCACTAACAACCCACCCACACAAACACACACACACCCACACGCATGCCCCCCACAAACACATCCCAATGCACCCACACACGCTTTGCAATAACCTGTGGTTACACCAGACATATGCTGTCCACGGCTCTAAGACAAGCAAGGAGAGAATGCAGGCGTTCTGCACATTACCCTAACACCTCAGACACACGTGGGCCAGTCCCACGGCTAGCACTCAAAATCATCTGAAAGCCTCAACACATCCTCAGACACAGGAATAAGAAACAGACACAGAGCCCAGACCCTTTAAATGCACAGCCTCCAGCCTCCAGTGCATCCACCTGAAAAGAGTGTTGGCAAAAATCGCTCTGCTAATCTCCAGCCAGCTCCGTGCCCCGCTTCCAGTGACGAGGCCCGTGGACAGATGAGATAAACTCGTTTTGGAAATGGACCGTTTCGCAGTTCAGCCCCAACAAGGCAGGCTCCAGTTTTCCATAACTCCAGCCCTTAATTGGATCCTGGGGGCTGATGGCTTTCCCAGCTTTGCCTTCTCCGGCCCGGCCTGTCGCCTGGTGAGGCCGCCGTGCGGAGTTGAGGCTGTGGGGAGTGGGCAGGCCTCTGGGGGGAGTGGGCAGGCCTCTGGGGGGAGTGGGCAGGCCTCTGGGGGGAGTGGGCAGGTCTCTGGGGGGAGTGGGCAGGTCTCTGGGGGGAGTGGGCAAGCGGAAAGGCTGTGGCCACGGGAGACGTCTGCTTGTGAGCTGTGCGTGACCACTATGTTGCTGGAGTGTTTTCCCCACACTGCTGTTTAAGAGCCATGGTGCTGATGGACTGCACGGACCTGCTGTCCTGTCAGAACCAGACGAGGGGTATGGTTGAGTTAGAGCAACACACACACACGCACACACACAGGATGGATGAAGAGGGAGTCTCAGGAAGAATGAAGGGTTCTTTCCATCATGTCTGTCTGTGGTCGTCAAACCAAACGGAGGACTGCCATCAATCAAGAACAGCACCTTGTCTTTCATTCTGTGATTCACACACACACACACACACACACACACACACACACACACACACACACACGAATTGAGTGAGGAGCTGAACTAGGCTGTTAAAGAACGCTCCCCCACACCCCAGCCAACAACAGCTCTCCTGTTACCTACAGCACGGCAGGCAGGACTCAGAAAGGGAATATGTACCAGGCAGCCTAGCCACAGGGAGAGACAGCGGTCAGGGGGGTCAGTCAGGGTCAGGTCATGAGAAGAATCAGGGTGAGGTCATGAAGTGTGCATGGGGGAAGAAAAGGACAGTGCTGAAAGGGTCACCCCTACTAGACGCTGGCGTGACTCTGAACTTGGCTGGGTGGAGCCCATGGGTTTGTTTAAAAATTATAGCATGCATTGCTGTGAAATCCAATGAGTTTGAATGTCTAAACGGTGCACAGTGTTGTGACCCAGGCATGACCTTTCAGAGGACTCACGCCTACACACAGTGGTGTCTGGCAGAGGGAAGTGACAGGGCATGGTGGCACAAGAGGAAGAAAACACGAGAGAGACACAGAGAGAGAGAGATGGGGAGAGAGAGACAGAGAGGGAGAGACCCATATACAAAGGAGGGACAGCTAGAAGGCAGCAAAAAGAAAAAAAGAAAAGATGACAAAACGCATGTATGGTTGTCATGCAAATGAATCCAAGGATCTTACACACACACACACTCATCACTGTACATACACCAGTCACACATCACATGTTGTTGAGTGTGTGTGTGTTTGTGTGTGCATGTGCACAGTAATGATGTGTGTGTGTGTGTGTGTGTGTGTGTGTGTGTGTGTGTGTGTGTGCAGTGACCAGTGTCGTAAGAAAATTGCAGTGACTCTCGTTTTCCATGCGTTACCGATGGAAAGCAGAATGCCGACGAGGCCCGAGACTTGGCCTGAGACCGGCTCAACCGGTCCGTGGCCACCACATCAAGAGCGGGCCGGACCGCCACCACAACAGCACAGAACAGGGCAGCTTGCTTTAACTGTAATGTGTCTCAGTTTTACAAAGGCCTATTTAGGCGGAGAACACTGCCAGCTCACAGGAAAACCATAAAGCACAGCCGTTTATGACTGGAATATGAGAAATGAGCGGTAAACTGCCAGTTTGGCTTTCACACTGCCATCCTGAAGTGAAGCCCTGTAGAAGAAGCCTTCTCTCATTTCACAGACGTGCGCGTTTACGCTCAGAGCACGGCTGAGCGTCTCACGTGGGTCTAAGGAATGAGGGCTCCACAACAGAAGTTTACAGTCAGAGCATGGCTGAGCGTCTCACGTGGGTCTAAGGAATGAGGGCTCCACAACAGATGTTTACAGTCAGAGCACGGCTGAGCGTCTCACGTGGGTCTAAGGAATGAGGGCTCCACAACAGATGTTTACAGTCAGAGCATGGCTGAGCGTCTCACGTGGGTCTAAGGAATGAGGGCTCCACAACAGATGTTTACAGTCAGAGCACGGCTGAGCGTCTCACGTGGGTCTAAGGAATGAGGGCTCCACAACAGAAGTTTACAGTCAAAGAGCAAAAAAACATTTATGTTCCACTGATAGAAATGTTTGGACACAGAAGTGGCAGGAGGAGAATAAACCAAAGTCTGTGTGATGGAGGCTGCTTGGGAGGGGTCAGGAGAGAGAGAGAGAGAGAGAGAGAGAGAGAGAGAGAGAGAGAGAGAGAGAGAGAGAGAGAGAGAGAGAGAGAGAGAGAGAGAGAGAGAGAGGGGAGAGAGAGAGAGAGAGAGAGAGGGAGAGAGAGAGAGAGAGAGAGAGAGAGAGAGAGAGAGAGAGAGAGAGAGAGAGAGAGAGAGGGAGAGAGAGGGAGAGAGAGAGAGGGAGAGAGGACAATACAAAGGACAAATATGACTTGAAAAATTAGACATTTGTGTGTGCAGTAAATGCCGAAATAAATTACCTTCCTTATGAAGCACGATGTTTTAAGAACATCTCAAATCTGTTTGGTCCCCCAAAAAACCCACCAGACTATTTGAAATGTCTCATTACATTGGTTTGGTAATGATATTTCTTCAAATTTAGACAAAGTGTCGAAAATTGTAATGATATATTTTTTTATTTATTTTATTTTAGACAAAGTGTCTAAAATAAAGCACTAAAACGGTGCATTAGATTGTCTTAATGAACATCAATTAGTTTGGCAATTGATCAATTATATCCCTTACCCGTGCTCATACCACACAGAGCAGGACAGGGTACGTGTGCCTTACACATACACAGCTGTAGTGCCGCAAAACACAGACACCTCCAAAAAGCCGCACTAGGCAACTACAATGTACCATTTTACATTTCACAAATACTTTATATACACAATATCTACACAATGGGCATTTTCACGCCTCTTTTGAATTGTTCAAAGTATAAACAGCTGTAGACTTTCTGCTTCCAAAATATTCCTTTGCTTTGCTCAGCCTCATCAGGCTGTTTCCATAGGATTATGCAGCATATTTTCAAGGCTCAATCATAACACGTCACGTTTACTGTATATATATTTAGATCGGGGTTCCAGTACTATGTATTAATTAGTGCAGGCTTTACACAGGTTCTATAGACTGTATGTAGGTTCTCACACTTGAACCCATACCTGCTGCTGACTGACACTAAAAATGAGCAATAGAATACTCATTGTTCAATAAAAGAGCTTTACTGGCCATTCACCTCTGCTGAGAGTCCCTCCCCCTGTGCCTATTGGCCCAATACCTCATTATGCATGACGATCTACACTCTTGCTCCTCCTCTATATACATAATAAAAGACACTGGCAGATTCGAAGCTTGTAATATAATGATGTATGGAAAAATGATGTAAAACAGCAAATGAAACCAAAATGCTACCGATCCTTAAATCATACCATCAGTCTGGCACACTAAAGATTAAATATGTACATGAAAGGAAAACACTAACAGAATATAGAATGAGTGACCACAGCCTGGAAGTGGAAAGAGGCCAACACCATGAAACCTGGAAGCCAAGAGAGGAAAGATTGTGTAAGCAATATGATATCATGGAAATAGAAGATGAAATACAGTCTTTTATCTGTGTAAAATATTAATTAATAAGAGATACATTTTTTAAAGCTAAAATTAACAATTAATGACTGTGATAATCTTTCTGTTCTTGGAAAGAAAGTTGAGACTTTGAAAATTTGTTGGTATGGCATTTTTTCCCTTTTGATTAATCACTTTGATATAGCTTTATCAAAACTGTATAATTTCAGCCATGCCAATAAAGTTTATCTACCACAGCACAAAGATCGCAAGATGATTTACTCTGTAGACAGAGGACTAGTCTACTACAATACAGAGCACTGATGTACAATAGCTACTACAGCAGAAATAGAGAGAAAGAGCTGGTGTACAACAGCAGAGAGAGAAAAGGGTAGAGAGAGAGTGTAAGAGAGTGTGTGAGTGAGGAAAAGAAAGAGAAAACCACAAAAACATTCAAAGATATGAAGACTCTGGAAAATGTAAAACATTTAAAACATGTTTAACATTTATAAGACACATGTGCTACAGTCCGAGAGTGAAGACCTGTCTCCTGTGTGTGCTACGGTCTGAGGGTGTAGTCCTGTCTCCTGCGTGTGCTATGGTCTGAGGGTGTAGTGCTGTCTCCTGCGTGTGCTACGGTCTGAGGGTGTAGTCCTGTCTCCTGCGTGTGCTACGGTCTCAGGGTGTAGTCCTGTCTCCTGCGTGTGCTACGGTCTCAGGGTGTAGTCTTGTCTCCTGCGTGTGCTACGGTCTGAGGGTGTAGTGCTGTCTCCTGCGCGTGCTACGGTCTGAGGGTGTAGTCTTGTCTCCTGCGTGTGCTACGGTCTGAGGGTGTAGTCTTGTCTCCTGCGTGTGCTACGGTCTGAGGGTGTAGTGCTGTCTCCTGCGTGTGCTATGGTCTGAGGGTGTAGTGCTGTCTCCTGCGTGTGCTATGGTCTGAGGGTGTAGTCCTGTCTCCTGCGTGTGCTATGGTCTGAGGGTGTAGTGCTGTCTCCTGCGTGTGCTATGGTCTGAGGGTGTAGTCCTGTCTCCTGCGTGTGCTATGGTCTGAGGGTGTAGTCCTGTCTCCTGCGTGTGCTATGGTCTGAGGGTGTAGTCCTGTCTCCTGCGTGTGCTGCGGTCTGAGGGTGTAGTGCTGTCTCCTGCGTGTGCTACGGTCTGAGGGTGTAGTGCTGTCTCCTGTGTGTGCTACGGTCTGAGGGTGTAGTCCTGTCTCCTGCGTGTGCTACGGTCTGAGGGTGTAGTGCTGTCTCCTGCGTGTGCTATGGTCTGAGGGTGTAGTCCTGTCTCCTGCGTGTGCTGCGGTCTGAGGGTGTAGTGCTGTCTCCTGCGTGTGCTGCGGTCTGAGGGTGTAGTGCTGTCTCCTGCGTGTGCTGCGGTCTGAGGGTGTAGTGCTGTCTCCTGCGTGTGCTACGGTCTGAGGGTGTAGTGCTGTCTCCTGCGTGTGCTACGGTCTGAGGGTGTAGTGCTGTCTCCTGCGTGTGCTACGGTCTGAGGGTGTAGTCTTGTCTCCTGTGTGTGCTACGGTCTGAGGGTGTAGTCCTGTCTCCTGCGTGTGCTACGGTCTCAGGGTGTAGTCTTGTCTCCTGCGTGTGCTACGGTCTGAGGGTGTAGTGCTGTCTCCTGCGCGTGCTATGGTCTGAGGGTGTAGTCTTGTCTCCTGCGTGTGCTACGGTCTGAGGGTGTAGTCTTGTCTCCTGCGTGTGCTACGGTCTGAGGGTGTAGTGCTGTCTCCTGCGTGTGCTACGGTCTGAGGGTGTAGTGCTGTCTCCTGCGTGTGCTATGGTCTGAGGGTGTAGTGCTGTCTCCTGCGTGTGCTACGGTCTGAGGGTGTAGTGCTGTCTCCTGCGTGTGCTACGGTCTGAGGGTGTAGTCTTGTCTCCTGCGTGTGCTACGGTCTGAGGGTGTAGTCTTGTCTCCTGCGTGTGCTACGGTCTGAGGGTGTAGTGCTGTCTCCTGCGTGTGCTACGGTCTGAGGGTGTAGTCTTGTCTCCTGTGTGTGCTACGGTCTGAGGGTGTAGTCTTGTCTCCTGCGTGTGCTACAGTCTGAGGGTGTAGTCCTGTCTCCTGCGTGTGCTACGGTCTGAGGGTGTAGTGCTGTCTCCTGCGTGTGCTACGGTCTGAGGGTGTAGTGCTGTCTCCTGCGTGTGCTACAGCAGAGTGAACTCCTGTCTCCTACATCCATAGCTGTGGCTGTGGTCAAATGAACACCAATCAACCTTGAGCTCATTGATCCCTCACCACACAGAAACCCCTTAGCCAACTAGCTCACAGCTATGCTGTCTAACACTCTGTCCAGAGGCCCGATATGGTGTGTCTTCACTAGACTGCACATGATAAAAAATGGAATAAAAAGCAGGAGGAAAAAGAAAGTAAAAACAGAAGTAAAGTAAAAACAGAGTTAAAAACCTTCAAAGACAACAGATTCCCACTGACTCATCCCACTGGTCCCAATAAAACAGGAAAAATGAACCCTTAGGAGAAACTGCATCTGTGTGGGTCAACACCATGGAGGTGTGTGTGTGTGTGGGGGGGGGGGGGACCTGAATTATCCTAAGGATGGGAGAACATTTGGAGTCATTCTCAAAACTTCCTCCCATTCATATGTTCTCAATTTCACTAAACACAGATAAATCAAAACACACTGGTACTGAATAGTGGCTACATACAACACACCTCTCCTTACACACACACACACACACACACACACACACACACACACACACACACACACACACACACACACACAACTGCATGGTACAGGTAGAATTCAGTCATAACAACTGTCAAAGATTTCTGGGATATGCTGCTTCTATATAAACAGTGAACAATAACTACTGACCTCTCAACTATTTCTCCCTGCCCGTGTGTGTGAGGCTCCCTGAACAGTGACCATGCTGCATTGCGTGGGGCCGTGTGGGAGTTCACAGTGGTGTTACAACAGACACAGCCGGTGCACTAAAGCGACAGCTTAAAGTGAAACCAGCCTCTCAGACAGAGCCAGGGAGAGAGATAACAGAGGATGGGGTAGGGGGTAGGGGGTAGGGGGTAGGGGGAGAAGGGGGGGTGTAGGGGACAAGTGTAGGGGAGTAGGGGATGAAGAGAAGGACCAAGCTGTGGGGCTGATGGGAGGGATGGATGAATGGATGGATGGATAAATATGCATATATACAGACAGACAGAGACATACATACAGGCAGTCAGACATATCTTTATTGATCTGATATTACTGTGGGAAGTGAATTCATCTGAACAAAGACTGAAGATGAGGCCAAAATCAGCCAGATCACCAACATTTGTTTCACTGTATTTAAAAGCACATGAGTAAAGTAATGAGAGATGGAGATGACACAGAGGTGCTCCTCAAAGCCCTTCAGTCCTGAAGGAGCACCGAGGTCACATGGAACCTCAAGAGGAGGAGCAGTGGGGGGAAACTACAGAGATTGGGGGGGGGGGGGGGGGTGAGCAGGAGGAGTTGAGATAAGGGAGTGCTCAAACACGAGGTCCAACATGCGCCCAAACACATGTGCGGTCACCTCTCTCCAGAAAGAACCTCAGTCCAGAGCAAATTCCCAATCATCACCCTCTCAAATACGGGCTGATGTCACCACGCTGTAAGCCAACAGACAGATGGTCTCACTCTTACACACACACACACACACACACACACACACACACACACACACACACACGTCTCTGTGGAAGTTTCCAGAGGAGGGAGTCCTGAGTGTGTCCAGTCCTGGGCAGCAGGCTCTGGGCTGGATCTGCCATAGTTCTGCTCCTCTCCTGGTCAGGACCGACTCCATTAGCCGGTTCTGTCCCTGTGAATATCACTCTGCTCTGTCTGACTGATATTCCATTTTATACACATGTGCGCGCTCTCTCACCCACACACACCGTTTCTGCATGTCCAACAGAATAGTGCTGTGATTATTGAATTAGCTGTGCTTGTGCTTTGAATTGGAAGCCAAAGAAGTAAAGGATTGTGTGTCTCAAACTCGGCTCCCTGTGGTCCTGGACAACTCTCCGACGCCACTGTAAACGCCTCAATGACATGCATGTCCATGTTACTTCCTGCTCCTTGACGGATGCAAATGAAAGATGAGGTGGAGGTGTGGAGTGAAGGATAGAGGAGACAGGCCTTCACGCATCCAAGACCGCGCGTGTGTGTGTGTGCTGCGCTTCAGGGTGACACATGAAAAGAAAGAAAAAAGCGAGAGAGATGCTCAATCTCTGTGTGTGTGTGTGTGGAGAACCGAAAAAAGACCTACTGTATGTGTGGTTGAGAGAGAAAACACATGTATAGAGCTGTTCTGTTTACGTGTGTGTGTCATGGTGAGCGGTAAGTGCACCCATGTGTTTGGCAAATCAAAATACACAACAAAACAGTTCAGAGAAAGACACACACACACACACACACACACACACACACACACACACAAACAACAAAATAGGTAAAGTAGCCTAACTGCAGATCTGTAGACACGTGTGTGAAGGAGAGCAGTGCAGACGCGGGAGCCCCAGGGCCCCGTAGGAACAAGGCCCCCTGCAGGCTGCCCTGCCCTGCTCTCCCCCTCCTGCTCCCACGGAGGAATAAACATCAGTGCTCCTGGCTGCTGAAATGCAACATCAATCTCACAGAAGCGCGAACGGTGAAGAACACAAAGAGGGACGTTCATTCAGTTGGCCCATACGAACATGCGACTGATGTCGAACATTCCTGAATGCCAGGACCGAGTTGTTAACCAGAATGCACCACTTCTCTGTGTGTGCGGACGTGTCCATGCAATTGTGTGCACTTCGGGGTGCATGAGTATGTGTGCGCTTAATGTGTATGAATGTCTGCACATAAGCATGTGTGCACAAGTGTGTGTGTGTACGTGTAGTTCTGTCCACTTACATGGTCTTCTTCTGGGGATTTTCTGAGGGTTGGTCATAGGTTGTCTAAGGGCAAATCTCCTGAAATAGACAGAGTAAAAGATTGAGAGAAAGACAAAATGATAGAGAAGAGAGAGACACAGACAGTCAGAGGGGTCCAATAAACCCATCAGTTTTCATAACTGCCCTGGGATTACTAAACACCCTTTACTACAATTCAAAATAACCTGCTTAAAAATCCATCAAAACGTAGTGGAGAAAGAGAGAGGGACAGATGGAGTAAGAGAGTGAGTGGGAAAGAGAGAGGGGGAGAGAGAACGAGGAAAGAGACTGAGTGAGGGAGAAAGAGAGACAGAGAGAGAGAGAGAGAGAGACAGAGAGAAACAGCACTTTCTTGCTACTGTATTCTGTATTTGAAGGGATTTCCATTTTTTTCTCTTGAAGCAATCTGCACAAACACACGCACGCACACGCGTGCGCACACACACACACGTCAGAGTCCACTTTGTGCAGAGCGTCACTGATGTGTGATTTTCCATGCATGGAGCGTCCAAAGTGGATGCGAACCAGAGCTATCATTTTGTGTATCATTTGTGTCATTACTCATCCCAGGCCAGACAGCACGGAAATCCAAAGTATTTTGGCAGAGTGGCCAGACCTTCACACACAAAAGAGTGAGCAGGGGAAAGAGAGAGAGAGAGAGGAGAGAGAGAGAGAGAGAGAGAGAGAGAGAGAGAGAGAGAGAGAGAGAGAGAGAGAGAGAGAGAGAGAGAATTAAAACTAGATTGTAAAAAATGTAATATAAAAGAGGAAAAGGGAAGGAGCTGGAGAATAATTCCTTTCATAGCAGCGAGTGACAGAAGTGGTACCGCCTAACGGCTAGATGCACAGCGGCAGAGAGGCGGGAGTGTGTGTGTGTGTGAGTGAGTGAGTGAGTGAGTGAGTGAGTGCGGTTGAGTGTGTGTGTGCGGGAGTGTGACAGCCAGCTCGCAGGCGGACATCCGGGTCTCACCTCTCCTGGAACTGCTTGGAGGGGATGAGTCCCGCACGGGTGCTGGCAGGACCGTCGTGTTTGGCCTGCCACCACGTCACATCATCCTGGCACATGACCTGCAGAACATCTCCCTTCCTGAAAGACAGACCAGCCTCCTTACAGGGGATGGCCTTGTCTTCTTCTGGGTTATAGTCAAACAGGGCCCTCACGTACATCTGCAGAGAGAGAGAGAGAGAGAGAGAGAGAGAGAGAGAGAGAGGGGGGGGGGAGGGAGGGGAGGGAGAGGGCAAGAGTGAGATGGACAGAGGAAAGAAGGAATAGAGAGAAATATTGAGAGAGGGAGATATCATTAATATCATTTTATTCTTGTACTAACACAAATGCACCATCCTCTCATGCTAGTGGAGCACTGAAATGAACTGAAGACACAGAGTGAGAAACAGGCAGAGTGGAGAAAGAGAGAAACCCAGAAGACTACAAGTCTGTGGCTTGTTATGATTTAGGGAGGTAGGTGTGTGTGTGTGTGTGTGTGTGTGTGTGTGTGTGTTGGGGTATTAATACAGCTGAGTATGAACTGTTTGGGTCTCATATTTAACTACAAAACACACACCAAACACAGTCCTGACATCACTCTCTCACTCTCTCTACTCTGCACATCATTTTTCAGGACTCTCAATCATAAGTTGCCAAATAGTAGCACGGACCACATTAAGGATTACCATGATATCTAAACTAACCACAACATGTATACAGAACACAGTAAACTAGGGCCAAAGAACAAACATAAGCAGGCACACACACGCCCCCGACGGTGCTGGTGTTGGGTGGAGGCTGTATGAAGGGTGTGTGTATCAACTACCTTGGGGCTCTTTGGCTGGGGCTTCTGCTGGATGCCTGGCACCCACTTTAAACGTGATGGCACCCTGGGGACTGAGCCTGTCATCCACACACACACACACACACACCACACACACACACACACACACACACACACACACACACACACACACACACACACACACACACAGCATTAATTCAACACATCACCAAATGCCACACACTGCATAGTGGAGTTCTCTCAGACATATTGTGCATACTGTTTACAAAACACACTCTCTCACTCCTACACACACCCACCAGAATGTGAATGATGTCCTCTGGTTTCTTGTCATCTACAGGGATGCCGTTGACCTCCTTCAGCTCATCTCCCACATGAATGAGCCCTGCAGGACAACAGCGGGACAGGGATCAGGACAACAACGGGGAGAGTAGAGCCCTCTTATTAAAACACCTGCTTTAATGTAGGTGAGAATCACACACATGTACATATCTGAAGCATGTTTGTACATATGAATGTGAAATACATGTGAAATAACAGCACCTTATTGTAAAATGTAATTGCTCTTTGTAATCAGAGTGATTACATTTATTCAGCTGCTGTAGATGTGAACTCTTTAGTGATGGAGCAGTAGCGGTAGATGTGAACTCTTTAGTGATGGAGCAGTAGCGGTACATGTGAACTCTTTAGTGATGGAGCAGTAGTGGTACATGTGAACTCTTAGTGATGGAGCAGTAGTGGTACATGTGAACTCTTTAGTGATGGAGCAGTAGTGGTACATGTGAACTCTTTAGTGATGGAGCAGTAGCGGTACATGTGAACTCTAGTGATGGAGCAGTAGCGGTACATGTGAACTCTTTAGTGATGGAGCAGTAGCGGTACATGTGAACTCTTTAGTGATGGAGCAGTAGTGGTAGATGTGAACTCTTAGTGATGGAGCAGTAGTGGTAGATGTGAACTCTTTAGTGATGGAGCAGTAGTGGTAGATGTGAACTCTTTAGTGATGGAGCGCAGTAGTGGTAGATGTGAACTCTTTAGTGATGGAGCAGTAGCGGTACATGTGAACTCTTTAGTGATGGAGCAGTAGTGGTACATGTGAACTCTTTAGTGATGGAGCAGTAGCGGTACATGTGAACTCTAGTGATGGAGCAGTAGCGGTACATGTGAACTCTTAGTGATGGAGCAGTAGTGGTACTCACTGTGAACTCTTAGTGATGGAGCAGTAGTGGTACATGTGAACTCTTAGTGATGGAGCAGTAGTGGTAGATGTGAACTCTTAGTGATTGGAGCAGTAGTGGTACATGTGAACTCTTAGTGATGGAGCAGTAGTGGTACATGTGAACTCTTAGTGATGGAGCAGTAGTGGTAGATGTGAACTCTTAGTGATGGAGCAGTAGCGGTACATGTGAACTCTAGTGATGGAGCAGTAGCGGTACATGTGAACTCTTTAGTGATGGAGCAGTAGTGGTACATGTGAACTCTTAGTGATGGAGCAGTAGTGGTACATGTGAACTCTTAGTGATGGAGCAGTAGTGGTACATGTGAACTCTTAGTGATGGAGCAGTAGTGGTACATGTGAACTCTTAGTGATGGAGCAGTAGTGGTACATGTGAACTCTTAGTGATGGAGCAGTAGTGGTAGATGTGAACTCTTAGTGATGGAGCAGTAGTGGTACATGTGAACTCTTAGTGATGGAGCAGTAGTGGTAGATGTGAACTCTTAGTGATGGAGCAGTAGCGGTACATGTGAACTCTTAGTGATGGAGCAGTAGTGGTACATGTGAACTCTTAGTGATGGAGCAGTAGTGGTACATGTGAACTCTTAGTGATGGAGCAGTAGTGGTACATGTGAACTCTTAGTGATGGAGCAGTAGCGGTACATGTGAACTCTTAGTGATGGAGCAGTAGTGGTACATGTGAACTCTTAGTGATGGAGCAGTAGTGGTACATGTGAACTCTTAGTGATGGAGCAGTAGTGGTACATGTGAACTCTTAGTGATGGAGCAGTAGTGGTACATGTGAACTCTTAGTGATGGAGCAGTAGTGGTAGATGTGAACTCTTAGTGATGGAGCAGTAGTGGTACATGTGAACTCTTAGTGATGGAGCAGTAGTGGTACATGTGAACTCTTAGTGATGGAGCAGTAGTGGTAGATGTGAACTCTTAGTGATGGAGCAGTAGTGGTAGATGTGAACTCTTAGTGATGGAGCAGTAGTGGTAGATGTGAACTCTTAGTGATGGAGCAGTAGTGGTACATGTGAACTCTTAGTGATGGAGCAGTAGTGGTAGATGTGAACTCTTAGTGATGGAGCAGTAGTGGTAGATGTGAACTCTTAGTGATGGAGCAGTAGTGGTACATGTGAACTCTTAGTGATGGAGCAGTAGTGGTACATGTGAACTCTTAGTGATGGAGCAGTAGTGGTACATGTGAACTCTTAGTGATGGAGCAGTAGTGGTGGCCCCAGGCTGATGAAGGTTACTCACCACTTCGGTCTGCAGCACCTCCTCTCATGATCCGGGCTATGGTGATGGCTCCAGTGTGTTCATCCCTTTTGATTGTGGCCCCCTGTTGCGCGCACACACACACACACACACACACATTCAGTAAACAACACAAATAAAATGAAAACAAATTAATCAAATGAAACTCTAAATATATAGAAGGTTAAGGTCGTCAAGGTTAGTGTGTGTGAGAGAGAGAGAGAGAGAGAGAGAGAGAGAGAGAGAGAGAGAGAGAGAGAGAGAGAGAGAGAGAGAGGGTCATGGACAGCAGAAAGCATAATGACTCTATGCATTAATGTCGCTGGACAGCTCTGCAATTCCACCCTTATGCTTTACATTTACCTATAAATGTTCCTGATGTGAGCTTAACACTTTGCTGGGCAAAGTTAGTTACGCTCTCTCTCTCTCTCTCTCTCTCTCTCTCTCTCTCTCTCTCTCACACACACACACACACTAACCTTGACGAGCGAGTGAGAGAGAGAGTGTGTGATGCAGGCAGGTATAAAATGAGCAAATTCTACACAAAATCCAGCCTCACCCTAACCCATACCAACACATCATTTCTCACCATGTTCACATTTCTAAACAGACGAGAGGTATATTTGCACGCACACACACGCAAACACACACACTAACAAACACACACACGCACACACACACACACACACTAACAAACACACACTAACAAACACACACCACGCACACACACACACTAACAAACACACACACAGACACACACATCATTTGGACAGGCTGGTATTCATTATCTTTTTTCATCTCTCTGTTCAATGCATCAGTGCGTCTGGAGCTGTTTTTGTGTCTAGAGGACGAAGATGAAGAGCAATGGCCGTGTGTGTGTGTGTGTGTGTGTGTGTGTGTGTGTGTGTGTGTGTGTGTGTGTGTGTGTGTGTGTGTGTGTGTGTGTGTGAGTGGAAGATGGGTGAAATTATATTTCAGATTTTTGACCAAGACTTCTAACATCCTTTGAGTGAACCACCTATCTGGTGCTCTGAAGACACACAGATACAGACACTAACACACATACGGACACGGACAGAGAAACACAAGGACAGAGACACACACACAGACACAGTTTTCTGTGCCTCTTCAATACCCATTAGCCAGCTGACATCACTATTATGGTGAACTGCTAACCTCTAAATGATGTTGTAATGTCATTATTTTGTGGATAAGTGTATTTCCTCAAGGTCTTTTACTGAGGAGTTAATGGGCTGCCTCTCTAAACGAAAGCACAGCCCTCTGACGCTGTGCACAACCAACGTTTCTGAATATTTCCTCCTCATCTCACAAATGATGCAATTAAGTGGCCTGAGGTCTACGGGTAGAAGGCAGACGATCGCAGGGTGGCCTGAAGAGGTAACAGCTTCAGTGAGGTCATCAGTCGGGAACAGGAATCATGAAGGGAAGCAGGCTGCATGGACAGAGACAGACTGATCCTGCAGGTTTGCTTCATTTGTTGTCAATGACAAAAGGTGGCCATTGTAGCACAAAGGAACTAAAATACGCAAAAAAGACAATTCCCCTCCTCAATATAACAAATTAACAAATGCATTCTAGTTCACTAGTTCATCTGCAATGGTAGCTAAACATTTCCAGCACATAACCCAGCTGTGGTCGCTAGCGTTTCACAGGAGAGTCCTCACTGTTCCGCACCCTGGTGTGGTCTTGCTTCAGCCTTTAGCTCCAGTGAGCCACAGCCTCTAATGGTCTCCAACATCCAAACAGCAGCGCCCAGAGTCAAATAAACAGGGCTTACCCAAGCTCTCTCAAACCCAAACAAACCCGTTAGACACGCAGGGAAAGCTGCGCAAACAAACCGCAGAGGAAGTGTTGCCCAAATATCAACAGTGACACCTGCTAATGACCTCAGACCTACCAAGGGGGTGAGCACCCGTGGGGTTGGGGGGTGTTGTTTATGGGTCGAGGGCAGTTTCACTGGGCCCTGTTCCATTCCCCTTCTGACAATCACAAGATGAGGTCAAAGGTACTTTAATCCTTAACATAATCTAACAGAGTAAAGTATGTAGAGAACGCCCTGTGATTACACTCACCAGGCGACGCAGAGAAGACTGTGATGCAGTGACCTAGCGGACGTGATGTCATACGGTGGTGCTCACGACAGAGCGGCGAGATGAGTGCAGGGTGATTAACATTAGGAAGAGAGAGGACACTGGGTGGAGAGGGGCAGGAGGGTCGCTCCACCTGACCACTCCACCACACATTGCCCAAGACATGATGGATGGTCTCCAATCATAGCACTGATGAGGGGGCTAAACGTACACCACTGTAAGCTAACCGACCAGACTCTTCTTGCAAGCAGTATTTCACCAACAAAAGCTCAATATCTCTCTCACACACACACACACACACACACACACACACACACACACACACACACACACACACACACACACACACTCAAAAGTATGCTCTCATTCTCAATGGAATGGCGTTTGGGGAGAGAACAGAGAGCCCCTCTGATTTGGCATATGCAATAGTAGATTCCTTCCTCTCTCATTATGAAGACATATTTAGCCACTGAGGTAGGCGCTCTATAAATTATAAGGAGCAAACTTATATGAAGAGAGATTGAGAGAGAACAAGAGGTTAACCAGTGACAAAAAAACAAAGCCGTAGAGAGAGAGGGATGAAGAGAAAGAGCAGAGGGGGGAGAGGGATGCGGAGAGTGAAGCAGGGGAAATTGGACACAATCGGGGGCCACGGAGGTCCAGACGACTCATCAGTAAGGAGATCCTGGACGAGCAGTTACGCTGCTGATCAGGCCCATATGCACAGGGCTGCTGGCGGTGCACGGACAGCCCAAAGCAGAGAAGGTTCAGCTGCCTAGATGGTGGGGGCAGGGGGGTCTTCCACTGCCTGGATGGGTGAGGGGCGGGGCAGAGAGCTTCAGCTGCCTGGATGGGTGAGGGGCGGGGCATAGAGCTTCCACTGCCTGGATGGGTGAGGGGCAGGGCATAGAGATTCCACTGCCTGGATGGGTGAGGGGCGGGGCATAGAGATCACACCAGCCCCATCCACAGGCCTCGCACCCACCACATTGCAAGTGGTTGTTAATTAGCCCTCTTGTAACAATCTGTGGTGGTGGTGAGGGCTCTTAGCGTGTTTAGGGCATTTTAAAATACATTCTGCTGTCACCGTCACTGCAGAGAATAGTAGTAAACACAACACAACCTATTTTTAAAGCTGGTATAAGACATTGGCAACAGTCATCAACACTATCAGTTTATGGTGTGCAAATCCACATTTTCAGAAATCTGAGCCTCTGAAAATACAGCATGGCATTAGGACTACTGTACAGAGACCTCACAGTGACCTTCTCCCTGGACCCAGACAGTACATTTGTATTATAAAACCATTGCTCATAATTGATACCCCACACACACACACACACACACACACACACTTGCTTCAACAGTCTTGAAGGCTTCATCATTAACAGGTATTATGTTAAAGAAAATTGCATCTCATTACATGAATAATGGCTGAGGCATTCGTGCTGAAGTGCTGAGACTGGGAATGGGTCTAACACAGATGGGAATAAATCGGGATGACTGGGAGCGAATGGGAACCAGGAGGAACAGGAAGTGGACGGCCGGGCTAAAACGCTCCATTTCATCTCTTCTTTCATCCCTTACGTCTGCTGTAAGACAGCCTATGAGGCTAGACACTCTCATTATGCACTTGCTGTGAAAACATAGTTAACAGAGTTTTCTCAGAGTCACACAGGTATGCGCAAGTGTGTGTGTGTTTTTTTGTCCATGTTCCCCCTGGTAATGTGCAATGGAACTGTTTCTTTTTGCCTGTAAATGTCTATACTACTATTCAACCAGCATTTGTGTTTAATAAGTATGCGCATGCATGAATTATTAGTGACTTCACCCAGTGGCCCAATTGTAATATTGTTGTGTTTGTTAAGCCTGTTTTTATTGTAATTATCCCACCAAGAAAACACCACTTTCAGGTGTCAGCTCCTGTTCCTGTAATGACATGAGGAAATGCCTTCCCTGACAACCAGAGACAGGACCACACAAAGACCAGAGTGTGTGTGCGCATGTCTGCATGCACAACTACATGTGTGTGCCTTTGCACATTCCGCAGATTGCGTGTAACATTATACAGATGAACATAAAAATTCAGAAACATGGGCCTTCAGGTCAGACAGAGGAAGGAAAGGACTATTAGGACACCAGGCAGGACAGGAGAGACGACCTCAGCTCCTCTTAGGCAGCGAGACATGATGAGATCACTTAACACAAGGCCAGTGACGTCCACATGTCCACACTATAAAGGGCCAGAGATAAGCATTCTGAAATCTCCCCTCCACAGTTAAACCGTGTTTCTATCAGCCATGTGTGCCAGCAGAAACATGGCCACGTGTGCTGGCAGAAACATGGACACATGTGCCACTCAAATGACATTACCTTACCGTTCATTCAGCCATCACAAACAGACAGAAAACGCTCTTCCCTTCCAAAGGGACAAGCAGAACAGAGTTGTGCCAACAGCCTGCCCGTCTGAAGGCCTTCACCAACACAGCCAGCATGTTTACTAAATGAACTCTGATACAAAGGAACGATCCAACAACACAAGCAGACCTAATAAAACACATTATGCAAGGTGACCAAGACAGCTTTACTAATAGCAGTCTGATTTCAAACACTATCATAAATGTGCATACGGGTTTCTAAACTGTAATTTCTTTATTATGTAGGTAATCAAAAATTCAATCATTTATTGTTTTTTTGTTTTTATTTTAACTTTACAGATACAGCCTATAAAAATGATTTATTCCAGGCTTTAACAAAGCCTAGTATCATCAATAAATGGGTCCAATGGGAAAGTTCAAACACTGCAAAGGATCGTGTTTCTTCACTGCTGAACTCCGTTGGTGGTTTCCGATGCTCAATGTGACACATTGCACTGAAGTTTCGGAGTTGTGCATTTTTTCTGAACATTTTTACTGAAGTCCTACATCGTGTCTGTGGAGACTCTCTTCACTACCTCAGTACACAGCCCAGGGCCAGAAAGGATGGGAGAGGAGTTGCTGAAGCAAACTGGTGTTCTAGAACTTTCTGCATTCCTCTAGGACAAGTTCCTATCGGGACATCTGAAACTACATCTTAAGAAACCTAAGAGCTGTTGAAACCACAGACATGCTCTATGCACGTCTTTGAGGTACACCAAATTCAAGTTTGGAATCAAGTTTACTGTTGCCAAGAAACCAAGGAAGGTCTCTGCTACCAAAGCTCTCCATTGGACAAATACAAAAGGTGGCCGATCACCCACCCAGTACAAATGTGATCATTATATTTGTCATTATGAATACCCGAGCTAAACCCACAGTGGACCGAGCCAACAGCTGGGGGTCTGCCCGGTCACCCAAGCTCATGGCAGCGGACAGCTGCTTTCAACTTCAACAGCCACCATTATGCAGAGCAATCACTCTACTTAAGTATTTATTTTGACAACTACTTTCCAAATGGAAAAGCAGGATTTCTGCCAGATGGATTCACACCGTCCCCAGATGCACACCGTCCCCAGATCTAAAGCAGCAAACCTCAGATCAACCACGCGGTGACGCAACCTTTCAGCAAGCTGCCGTACGGAAGCTACTGATGACCATTTGGAAGCCATTTTGCGGAGATGGCCCGTTGTCAGGCCACTGCGAGGGGAGGTTCTACTTCTCCACTGGCACTGCGTCAGAGCTGGGGCACAGTGGGTGGCTGAGCTCTCTCCCACACCGCATGGACTGATCTGGGCTGTCCCTAAACTCAAAGGACTGGCACCATGTCAGAGAGACACTGAGGGACGCTAAAAGACGCAGTGATACAGAGCATAGGCAGTTACAGGTACAAACACAGGCACCAGTGTCAAAGCACCCTGAGAAAGGCTCTCTACCTTGGCCTATAGCACAATGGAGTAGTAGAGTAGAGTAGAACAGATGCTTTGGCCCTCAGCAGGTTTACGCTAGGCCGAGATCCACGGCTGGATCATAGGGGCACAGTGAGGAGATGGATGACTCCTTAGCTTGTTTTGCTTTTCCCCTTCTCAGCTTCTGGCACCCTCTTTTCCATGAGGACCACTAAACGAAGGCACAAAAACTACTGTGGCGACTTGTAAATAAGGGATTAAATATTTCTTGGGTGAGACAGAATTTAATGTTCTTGGCAGGTGTAAATTCAGCCTACCTGTCTTGCTGGCAAACATCTGTACTGTTTACAATCATCCTATAAGTCAGTTTGTAAATCTAGGCAGGACTATTTTAACTTCAAGCAGTAAACACACACACACGCACACACACACACACGCACACACACACTTCCACCTAGGTCCTTAGTAACATAATCCAAAACAACACATTCTTTCAATAAAGTCCTTGACTGGGTCCACGTCTGCCGCTCCCCATTGTGTGTGTGCGTACTCGTCTAAACCCTTTTCTGCTGTTCCTGCCATTCTGCTAATAAATCAGAAGACTTAGGTTACCAAGAGATGTGTGTACGTGTGTGTGTGTGTGTGTGTGTCTTTGGGTTCATACCCAATGTCCCGGAGCCCAAAACACACCCCTCCCTTCATTACTCCAAAACACACCGTGATGTCATGGTCTGAAAAATGATAGCAATTAATCAGCGCTACTGAATCTGATCCACTCGACTAATCACAATTACACAAACGGAGGACTGGGACTCGATGTCCCAGGCGTGGTAACTCCAGTCACCCCAGCACTGAGGACTGAGAGAGGGCAGGTCACAGGGAACAGGAGACCAGGTGAAGGGAACTGGAGCAAGTTCAACTGTACGGGCCTCTTGTTTTAATGGCCGCTTTTTTTTTGACTGTCTGAGTCTGATTGTATGAAATTATGAGTTACGGTTCACATCAAATTCAATTCAGCAGCGTGGAGATTGAGCACAGGTTAAGTCAACGTTGCTAAGGTTGCTAAGCGCTTGACTGGCGAAGATCCCATGATGGCTGGTCGCCGTGGTAGCGCCACTGTGGAGACCTCTGAACAACAGACTCCAGCAGCACAGCTTGCTGCGATTCAACCCACAAGTCAAACGCTGGGGGACTTCAAAGAAACCGAACTTTGACCTTCTCGGTCAAACTCCTTTCTCTCCGTTTTATTCATGCTGCTGTCCAGAACATTATCATAAGGAGAAGTGATCATGAGGACGAAAAACACAAACTCAAGAAAACACCCAGGACACATCAAAAGGAGAAACCAGCTCATTTCATCTTCCCCTGTATTCTAAATGTCATTATGGTTTGTGAAAACATGAATTAACATCAGCTGAGGGCTGAAAGTGGGAAAAAGCAACTGGAAATGGGCCCTTCCAGAACAAACCTGGAAAGGTGCCCATTTTAGTAACAGAAAACCGAGCCTCTCAATTCCCATAGGTGTTCATGTGGCCCTGTAGGTGAGGCTTCGGGACAGGAGCCAGGGTGAAGTAACCACAGCCACCACAACGAGAAAATACACACAGAGCCAGAAACAGATCGCACAGGAACCAGATCAAAGAAGGGCGGGGCCAAGGAAGTTCCAAAGAACGGGCCAATGATCACAGAGGAGAGTGAATGACAAGCGTGAAAACAGTCCAGAGAGGGAGGAAACACAGAGTACTACACATGGAGGTTACAGTAGGGGAACTGACCACATGCAAGACATGAGGTCACACACAAATATGTGTGTGTATAGTCCAGAGTGTGCATTCCTACATGTCTGCGTTCACAGATTGGCATGGAATGCTTTAGTGTGCGAGTGTGGAAGATGTGTGGTCACTTAGGAAATACAAACTTATTTTAAAAAAACAGTCGGGCTTAGTAAGTATGTGTATATGTGGATCATGAATAAGCCTGTGTGTGTGGAAACAGGGAAAGGTGTACAGTCTCTTGCATATATGGTTTGTAAGGAGATACGGAGATGCATGTGAATACTATTATGGTTCTGTGTGTCTGTGTGAGACACACACACACACACACACACAAGAAACCGGACTCTCACCAGAGGCTCTTTACTCTTGACGAGTCTGATGATCTTGACTGAATCTTCGTCATCATCGATGTCATCTGGCAGAGGAGGAAGCTGAGGTTCATATGTCTTCTGAGCCACTGTGTCATGAACTAACAGCAAACTCTGGAAAGCAGAAAAAAAAAAGAATCAAAATGAGCACATGCTTGCAAACACACACACACACACACACACACACACACAGTAGCGACAAAGTCATTATCTGATTTGGTGTTCCTAGTCAGAAGTGTCTTGCTACTCCAGGCATGTGTCTGAATGTTACATGATGCATTCCCCTGTTCAGAGGCCTGCTCCACATTAGTCCCTCCTACTGACAAATAAAGCCCTTTTTAAATGGATTACTCTCACTATTTCATTACAATCCGCTCTGGCAAGCTTCTCTGTTAAAAAATACAAGAGTTTAAATTTTCCTTTTGGAACAGAACACTGAGACAGCAATCCATGAGAGGCCTCGTGGTAACAGATCTCAAGGGTACGCCATGTGAATGACGTGTGTGTGTGTGTGTGTGTGTGTGTGTGTCTCTTTCTGTATGCGGACAATAGATAATAAAGTTCATAGCCATCTTCAATATTTCACACAAGCCATCCCAGAGTAATAAGACAAGGGAGCAAACGTGAAGGGATGATGACTTCAGATTTATTATTCAGACGCTTCGACGTGTCTGAAGGAGAACCGAGTGTGTCAAAAGCTGCTGGAAAAGCTTTTTCTCTCTCTCTCCTTCGTGGATTTTTCTACCTCTTGCTTCCATAATAAAAACATTGTCCAGTCATGTGCCACAGATCCAAAAAAATGAAATAAAATATTTATTTATGAAATAAGAGAGATGATAAAGATAGATGAAAGACAAGAGATGAGAGTAAGTGAAAGACATAGAGAGAGAGTGAGTGTGTTTTATGACATAGGATGGAGCTACAGAACACCACTCAAGATGTGGCTAAATAAGAGCAGATGGGAGAGGAGCACTCCGGCTCACGCACTCCGGGTCACGCACTCCGGGTCAGAGTGATAAAGCTAACATGGTTTTAATATGAAAATTAAACATTCAGCTGTAAACAAAATTAGATAACAGGAAAGGAAAACACATTAAGTAAACAACATTTACTTAGACATAAGGAATGGGTCACAGGCTTTATGGGCAGTATTGTCCTTGAATAATTCAGATATTAACACTCTGAAATGTCTCATCATATGATCGGACATGCTGGACTGTCTCCATCATGTTTCTGCTCAACTGGTCATACAGTACTGCTGCTCAAAGCATATCAAAGAACCTGCTGCTGCTGACCAAAAATTCAAGAAAACAAATCAGTTTCTGCTTTAATTAGGCATATACATGTATACGATTAATTAAAAACACCCAGCTCACTCAGTTCTGATCTACGAATTACTCTCTGATTTTCTCCTTTAGCCTTTTTCTTCAAATTTTCCATTCTACCTTAAATCCTGCTTTCAACCATTTAAGGTGGCACAGAATCTGAATATTAAACAGCAAACTTGGGCTTCATGAATGCCCCAATATGTTTATTTTAAATGGTTAAAGAATTAAAAGAATTAAAGAATTCAAAAATGTCATCTGCATTTCTGATTGCAGGCCTTTCCTGATGAGTCAAACACACTCACATTCTCTTTAGTGTGGAACTGGTTTTAGCCCTTTCAGTAGTGATGCTACAGATTGCTCCAAATTCTACAGCTAAAGATATCTGCTCGAAGACAGGTAGATACCAGCTTAGGTCTAAGACTTATACTGTCCCTACTGGCACACTGATAAATGCCTAGGGGCTGAAATGTTTGTGAGTCGAATAAATAGTTTGTATATAATTTTTTTGAATCGTAAAAAAAATCCAAAAAAATATTTGCAAATATTTACAGATGAAAATCAACTTTGTATTGTCTGAACATCCTGGGACTGCCGTGTTCAGTATGATCTGCACCATCAACACTAGGAGAGTCTACAACAGATGACAGCAATTTCACAGATGAATGAAACCGTTAAATATTGGTCTCCAAGGTCAGAAAGCAATTTCCACAGGTTCCTACAAGTTTAATCAGTGTCAGCGAACATGAAGGACAATCACATTAATCGTCAATTGTGTGATCAAAACACAAAAAATCGTCAAAACACAGAAAATGCTGAAATATGATTGGTCATTTGTTGATGACTCAAGACGTGGCTAAAGAGAGCAGATGAGACAAGAGCTGATGTTTTATGGGAAATGGACGTGGAAATGATTGTTTAATTGTGGTAAATACCCCCAGTTGCTAAAATCATACAGGCAACCCCCCCCCAAACACAAACACATATGAGCTTGCTCTCACACACATCCACACACATCCACCCACACACACACTCTCTATATCAGATATGCTCACTTAGCAAGTGCAAACACTCTGCAGTAGCAGCACCAGAGTATATTATACTGAGAAGTGAATAAAGTGTTACAGAGCAAATATTATCAAAGCATCAGGACATTAAGCATGTGCAGGCACACTTCTTCATCCATTCCTCCCTTTCCTCCGCTCTGTGGGCTGAACTGGCAAGCTGCTGTTTATGGGCAGAGGTGCTGGGGGTCGAAGGGGTGACACCTGTCCTCAAAACAGGTTGTGGCCATGTGTGCACAACGACAGAAGAGTGTTCACTCGCACGCACACCTCCAGAAATCAGAGATTTCTAGAAAACCATTTTAGGTGTGAAGCTGAAATGAATATATATGAATGTGTTCATGAAATGTTAAATATGCAACACTACACTATGGTTTTACTCTCACTGGTGATGAGATTGAATGCAGAAAGATAATCTTTCGAGAATCTTATGGCCTAAGAAATGGAGTGAAACGCTTAAAAACTACAGTGATTTTGACACAGCAGACACTGAAATAAACACTTACTTTGTCTTAATCTCTCAGCACCCATATCAAAAACATCCCCCAGTTTAAAGCTTCACTCTGAAAGAATTCCATCCATCACTGACTTCAGCGAAGAAAAGAACTTTGCATACGCCATTTACCTGCTCGACTCTTAACTGCTCCATCACAGCAGCCTGCTCCCATTCTGAACGGCACGGCTTATAAAACAGGGTCAAAAGTGGACAAATGCTTCTCTACGAGATTTCTAGTTTAGATTTGTGTGTGTGTGTGTGTGTGTGTGTGTGTGTGTGTGTGTGCACGTGTGCATGGACGCATTTGTACGAGTCTTCATTATCCTTGGTGGGCCTCTTGCAATAACAGATCATCAAGCCTGTCTAAATAAAGTCCAAGGATACAGATCTCATTCGTAAAGAGTCTGTTGCGGGAGCCCTCATTTTTAAATAACCCACCCACATCCCGGACCCCGGTGTTCGCACCAATTCTTTTGGAGAGGAATGCAGAATGAAGTACACAAGCTAGCAAAGGGTCTCGCTGCCTCGTGCCTGCTCCCGTGAACCGTCTGCTCTTTCAGAACGACAGAGCCATAATGGCCGCTTTCAGCACCGTCAATATTGATCTGCATGAGGGTCTAATAGGAGGGAAATGTACTTTTGCATGTGTGAATTATAAAAGGTCTCTTAAAGGGGAGCTGGAAGTGGGGTTGTTTAAAGAACTCTGATTTATGTCTGGGTCAAAGGGAACAGATGATTTCAGACTTAATGGAGAGTGATATGGTTACTATCACAGAGACGGCATTCAGGCTCACAGCTGCTTGTGTTTTACATAGCCGACAAAACAGTTCAGGAAGAGAAGAGAGGAGAGAGGAAGTTAAACGAGGGGGACAGACACATAGGGAGAGGTAGAGAGACATCTACATGCAGGAAGAGAAGGAGACAGTTACGCACAGTGAAAAGGAGAGAGAGACACATACATGGTGAAGAGTTGGGGAGAAAGAAGTAAAACAGAGAAGGGGAGTGAGACAGCGAGAGAGAGAGAGAGAGAGAGAGAGAGAGAGAGAGAGAGAGAGAGAGAGAGAGAGAGAGCGACAAAAACAAAAGTGAGTGAGTGAGTGAGTGAGTGAGTGTGTGTCAGAGTGAGTTAAGCCTATAGGAAGAGGGAGAAAGATGGACATATCCACAGTCACACAGAGAAAAGACACACAGCAGGAGTGGCAAGTGAACGTACCTGTATGTATGGATTTGACAGCAATGTAAGAAGCTCCCTGACCTCTGCATTAGGAGACGTAACCTGAAGCTCCTGAGACACCTGTGAGACAGTCAGAGAGACAGGAAAAGATGCAATTTATTGTCCAACATAGTCAGTGACACAGTCAAAAAGAAACGGATCCAGAGAGAGACAGAGACAGACTGAGAAGAAAAGCACTTAGTCATGTTAACACCCATAGCTTATGACCCATACATTATGGCTATAGGGGTAGAAATTGTCCCCTTAAGGTAGACTGCAGGTGAAAAGGGGCCAGAGGATAAGAGCATATAAATGTGTGAGACACAGGAGCGTGAACGCACGTGTGTGTGTGTGTGTGTGTGTGTGTGTGTGTGTGTGTGTGTGTGTGTGTGTGTGTGTGTAAAATATGTATGGCTTGGGTCCACATGGGACAAACTAAGTGGAGGAGGACCTGCACCTCAGCTGTAACTACCAGACGACCACTGGGCCACTCTGAGCCACAACTATACTGAGTGTGTGTGTGTGTGTGTGTGTGTGTGTGTGAGTGAGAGAGAGAGAGAGAGAGACGTGGTGTAATAGATGTGTTAAAGAATGACCCCGGCAGGATCAGCTGCACACTTTTCCCACTGGTACTAACCAACCCAGTGGGAGGTGACAGTGCCATGACTAATGGCTACAGTGACCCACAGAGACATGCAGAAACACACTCGCTCCCGCCGCCCCACACACACCGTGACCCAGAGAAAACAGCCCAGTCTGCTGGAACGACAGGCCAGGGCCTGGGGAGGACACAGGTGTGCAACAAGCAAACAGCCCCGGGGTCGCTGGCTCTGATGAACTGCTTTGACACTGGCTATGTGGTGTGTGTGTGTGTGTGTGTGTGTGTGTGTGTGTGTGTGTGTGTGTGTGTGATCTCAGGGTCAATGTCATGACAGAGCAGTTTCCTCCATACATCATACTCCCAAACAGCACTCTGAAGACACGATATATCTATATCATGCACGTACACACTCCACTGACCACCCACCCACCATGTGACCCTTTCAAGAAATGACAAAGGCATGGACTCTATGTAATCATAACAGACACTGACAAATGATGCCGTTACGTGAGCACTACAGTAAATCCTTCCTGTGGAACAGCACTCCTACTTGATATATAGAGGTTTGGGTAATAAATATTTCTGGGCTTGTCTCCCCATTGCAAAAATGTTTGCATCAACTCCCATGAACCAAAACCGCCAACTCGCCCCAAAGAATGATTTAGTTCTCAAAGACACTTTTATTCCATAGACAAAAACGTTGCTAAAGTCAACAAATCAAACTGATGCAAAGATTGTGGCTTCCACTTTGTGTTAGCCATCTAATCTCAAACCCCCACCTGCTCATGTGGAAGTGAACAGGTGTCACGTACCCAGCTCCACAGTTCTGGTTCTCACTCTCACATTCATGGTTCCACTGATCTTTAACGCAGTTCAGACTCACACCTCACTTTCCAGCCAGAGTTCATAGCTGCGTGTGAGGTGCCCAGCTCTGAGAGCACTTCATACAGCACAGGAAGAGGGCACAAGTCCACTAATGAGTATAGACTTAAATTCTTTAGTCACAGTCTAGGCCGAAAAACTCTTTACTGCCACTATGTGGCCAAATGTGGTACTTTGCATGCAAACATCAAGCACACGTGGTAATGAAGACACTTCAAGATTGCATGAGAGTAAATGAGAAAGGGGAAAAGACAGCAATGAGAGGAAAAACGTTCATGGACATTACTAACCATCTACCCTGGCAAGGTGAGTGTGTGTGTGTGTGTGTGTGTGTGTGTGTGTGTAAAGAGAAAACATCAAATGAGCATTAGTGAGGTCCCCCCTGCAGTGCCGGTTCCAGACAGTGTCTTGGGCCAGACTGAGGTTAAAATGTCATTTTATGTTAAACTATAAATTAAGGGGTCCATTAGCGAAACGTAACACCCCAATGAGCTGCAGCAGCTACCCAGCCAGAGCGTTGTGAAGAGCAGAGCACGCCTCAGTGCACGCAGGGCAGGACGAACACGATACCCCTGCAAAAAACACCACTGCTGCTTGAAGTCATCTGGTAGCTTTGGCCATTTTCCTCTTTGATGGACTGTGGTCACGCATGCGCACAAGCTTAGATGCAGCACGCACGCACGCAGCCACGCACGCACGCACGCACGCACGCACACACACACACACACACACACACACACACACACACACACACACACACACACACACACACACACACACACACACACACACACACACACACACACACACACACACACACACACACACACACCTACCTCAACACAGACCTTTTAGGGGACCGTGAGGGGAAGTGTATATCTGAGGGTCGAATTTGACCTGACTGGTGAGAAAGTTCTGGGAGGAGTGCAGGATTTACAGAAACCCAAGATGGACGCCTGCCTCAGTGCTGTGGGACGCAAGGCTTAAGGAAGCAGAAATGAAGCAGTGCTAATGGGCTCTCCACGGCATGGCTCCGGAATTAGGCAGCGGGAGGAAATGGGCAAATTGGGAACACCAAGGCTGATACGCCTTTTCAACACGCATTATAGGAAAAAGGATCTAGACGTTTCCGCAGTCACTGAACACCTATAGAGTATTCCTGCCACAGGCCCGCTGACAGAAACTCAACAGACATGGACCTCAGGAGGTGGGGCCAGGCTCAGAGAGACCCCCGCCCTTCAACCAGCCTCCTCAGGGCCTGCTTTAGGCCATCTTCTGTTTTATTTATTTATTTTTACCTCTCTGTAAATAATGGGAGTTTAGCCTGGACCTTATCAAATGCTCAGTGCGTGTGGTGGGGTGTGTGTGTGTGTGTGTGTGTGTGTGTGTGTGTGGGGATGGGTGTAAATGGGGTGTGTGCAAGCATGCATCAACTGGCATGTTGATGGAGTGCTCAGTTAACATTATGGAAGGACACTGAGTTTAAACACCATTTTATAATGCAGATAACTAATGTTTTATACAGACACATGTGCACACACACACAATCACAGCTCATCACACACACACAATCACAGCTCATCACACACACTGCTTGCTTTCTCTCCTCTAGACATCCATCTACTTTAACTTCTCCACACACACTCATGTCTCTCTCATGCCTCATGCCCTGCACATTCTGTGTGTGTGTGTTTACAATTACACACATGTTTTTTTAAGGAAACAAAGATGTGAGGATGTGTATCTTCCATAAACACCTATTAAAGCCCTCACTCTCTCTTGATCAATCTTGCTCTCTCTCTCTCACACACACACACACACACACACACAGCGAGTGAAGGGAGTGGGTCACTTACTCCCTGGGGCCAGAGAGGGCAGCACTCCTCCAGTGCTGGAGCAGGGCTGCACAACTTGTACTGCTGCAGCCTTTCATGTATCTGAGAGAGAGAGAGAGGAGAGAGAGAGAGAGAGAGAGAGAGAGAGAGAGAGAGAGAGAGAGAGAGAGAGAGAGAAGAGAGAGAGAGAGAGAGAGAGGAGAGGAGAGAGAGAGAGAGACAAAGCGGAAGATTCAGACACAATGAAACAGAGACATGGAATTAATAAATACAACATGAATGAACAGCTTTTCTGATTTAGCCACATGTTGCTGTGTTATCAAAAACCTTTTAAAATTATTTCTTTACATTTATTCCTCTGTTATCGGAACAACATTGAAGACACCACAACCAAATCTACTAACCCTTTGTTATGTAAAACACTGCAAGCCTGTAAAGCAGAGGATGAGATCTGCTCCGCTACCACAGGGACAATATATTTAAACAAGGGTTTATGGGTCCTTAGGACAAGATGCATTGTACTGTGCTCCAGAAGTCAGTGGACGTGGGGATAACAGAATGGAGAGAGAGAGAGAGAGAGAGAGAGAGAGAGAGAGAGAGAGAGAGAGAGAGAGAGAGAGAGAGAGAGAGAGAGAGAGAGAGACACACAGACAGACACACACACAGAGTTGTGCTTTTTCATCATTCTCCAGCTTCAGAATGGACTGCAATGCGGATCTTTGCCATTTCTGCTAAAAAGCTTCACCTTCTACTTGAGACCCGAGTACATGACCTTGTTGGGTCTGTCTTTAACTCTTACACTTTCACTATTTCACTTTAGAGCTGCTTCCTATGACAACCATGCTGTCTGTAACACACACACACACCACACACACACACACACACACACACACACACACACACACACACACACACACACACACACACACACACACACACACAGCAAAGGAGCAATGGAATGAACTGTGTGCCGCAGGATGGAACGTAACTGTTGGGTCCCTGTGCATTCCAGAGAGAGCCATCTGTTTAGGCGGTTGTAGCAGTGCTAGCCTACTTTAGGTCTGTACAGTTCAGATTGAGATTAAACTCTTATTTACAACTTGGGCCAATCTCCAGCTACCTGCCTGTCTATAAAGCATACCCAGCCAGCCAACATTTAAAGTCCATTACACAGGGGAGAGAGGAGGGCAGAGAGAGAAAGAGAGAGGGACAAAGCAGTGAGTTACAGTGAATTGCAGGAAACAAATCTGAATATTGTTGGCATATTACAGGGAATTGCTGGAATCTCAGCATGGAGTTGCAGGAGAAGAACTGGAATTTCACCATGGAGTAGCAGGAGAAGCAAGCAAATGAAAGAGCAAAAAGAAATGAAAGCAAAACGAGAAAGTACACAACCACAAATCATGGCAGGCAGACTAGGAAAGCAAGCCGAGAAGAAAGATGGAAGAAACCAAAGCAGCACGAAGAAACAAAAACAAAAGCAAAGCCATGAGGCGAGAGACGGAGACCGAGGTGCGGAGCGACGGCGGTGCGGACAGCCCCGGGCCGCATCACAGACCCGATCCGTATCCACGGGCCGGCTCACAACCCTGCTCCATACCCGTGCTCTTTCATACGGCTTTAACCACCTTTCAACTGGGAGCGCCTGGTTGCACGCGGAGCAGCAGTATCGGGTAACCCAGCAGGCCTGAGTACAGAGACGGCTGCACCAGCATCCATCAACACCTCATCAGACATGGCAGCCTCCGCTGATCCAGGAACAGCCCTCGCTAAAGGGGCAGGAAGAGGTTGCAGACTGCACAGCTTGACTTTGAGTTGCCTGTCAAAGAAGGGCATTTGTGCAAACCTGTGTTCCTGTTTGAGTCTGGTGAGGGGTGCACAAACGCACGCACGCACAAACCTTTTATTTTTTCTGGGAGTATACTACGAGTATTCCAACATGTGTCAGAAGAAAAATTCCAAACCTTTGGTTAAGTTGTTTACCAACTTAAGCACACAACATGAAATTATCATTTTAGCAATTTCCTTTGGCATCCACACACACACACACACACACACACACACACACACACACACACATACACACACACACACACCTCTCCGAAAACATAGGGATATTTGGGTTTAGTTTCAGGTAGAGCTGGGCGATTAATCGATATTATCTATTAATTCGAATTTACAGTTAAGGACGATGTGTTTTTAAGAAAATCGATTTTCTGAGATTTAATTTTCACCACCGACGCTGCACTGTGGGCTCCCGTAGTTCAGTGAGTTTAGCACCTCCCACCCATCCACCCTCAAAACACACACACACAAACATGACGGCGGAACTTGTGTCCAAGAAAAGAGCAACTAGCTCCGTGATCTGGAGTTGGTTCGGTTTTGCGGCGTCAGATGTAGACCAAACAAGTCCTCGCTGTAAGGTGTTTGAAACCGATAGAGGGAGAGAGCGAAGAGTGCTATTCAGTTGCGCTGTCAATAAAGTTTCCCTCCGCGGGATATTTTGGATTAAGCAGTTTCTGCCTCGGTCACCGAACCCGCTTCAATGGATTATACTTTCGCGAGTGACCGTAGCGCGCGGCTCCGGGCACCTCGCGAGTGTGTAAAATGGAGACAAATTAAGTATTATATCGCGATCCATTATTAGTGTTGACTTGTAACTCCTGCGGTAGCCCAACTCAAAAGTAGACCAAAAAACCGCACCCCGCGACCCCATAATTTTTACCCGCGGCTGGATTTTCCAAACAAGCCCAATTTGGCGTGAAAAAGCGAACCTGGCAACTATTGTAGTATAAAGTATAAACTGTGGTAGTATAAAGAAACAGTGGAAGGAACATTTACCTGACGAATTTTAATGTTACATTGTGTTTCAGGTTTGAAAAGTGCTGGAATTTAGGCTAAAGTGAGGGGAGCCCTGTTCTTAATCAGAATGTAGACAGCGTGACTGTCAGTACAACATGCAAGAATTGTTCAATTGTATTTGTTTTCCATTTTATTAAAGGGCACCAAATTATTTATATCTATTTATTTTTTGAGGGTGTGTTTTATTTATTTATTTTAAGTTTGAGGTTGCATTGTGTCAATGCTTAAAGTATGTTGGAGATGTTCTCACTTGTTTACAATTTGTTTCTGCTTGCACTTTAACCTCAAAGGGGAAATTTAAGTGAAAAATAAATTAAAACTTTTTTTTACCATTCCTTTATCATCTGTAGTTTTTTAGTAGAGGAAAATAAATCTATTAAAATCGAAAATCGGATTTAAAAAAATTAATCGAAGATTTTTTTGGAGGGCCATATCGCCCAGCTCTAGTTTCAGGATGATCCTAAAATGCACTCCAACCTTTACAGGTGAATTTATTGTGACCTCTAAATTTTTGATTGCACATGTCCAACTGTTCAGTGTTTCAGTACATTTCCTGGTTCAATTGGAACTGGTATGGAAACCTCTCTAATTGATGCTCAAGAGTGCATGGCAAATAATTGAGATATTGACCTTTTTTGTAGGGGTATACCCACCACTGTTGTTGGGTTTTGTTGGAATATACCCACCACTGTTGTTGGGTTTTGTTGGAATATACCCACCACTGTTGTTGGGTTGTATTGGGGTATACCCACCACTGTTGTTGGGTTGTATTGGGGTATACCCACCATTGTTGTTGGGTTGTATTGGGGTATACCCACCATTGTTGTTGGGTTGTATTGGGGTATAATACCCACCACTACTGCTGAAAAGCCAAATATCCCTTTTTTTTGTGAGTAGATATACACACATCAAAACATCCATCCAGTTTCCTTTTAGTGTCAGTAATTTAAATATGCAACACATAGTGAAAATACCCCCCCCCCCCACACACACACACACTTACAAGGGGAACACCTTTACCAGCAGACTCCATTTAGAATTTCGCATTTCTAATATCCAGTTTCACAGCTCATAAAGCACAAGACACGACAGCCATTTGCTACACATGTGGCATTTATTAAACACGCTCATTCACCAGATTTATGGAAGCTACTGGACTGTAAACAACAGCAGGCAGAGTGGGGGAGCCAAACCTGGCCGACAGGCTCTGGAGTCTGAGCATGGGGGAAACTATCTATCTATTTACTTATTTATTTTATTTGGGGGGGGGGGGGGGGGGGGGGGGGGGGGGGGGGGGGGGGGGGGGGGGGGTTGGGTCCTGACTCACAAGGCTTAAACAGCTGTGTTCAAGAGAGCACCATCTCCCCTAACAGGCGTAAAATTGCAGGTCATGTGATCCAGAGGTCATGTGATCCAGCAATACACCAGTCCTATCGGGAATCCTAAACTTTATCAGTACGCAAGAAAATGTCTAAATGAAGAAACATGGCTATAATGCTTACACAGCCTTAAAGCAAAGCACTGACAGAAAAGAAAGTCTGGTACATAAGTCACACTCGCGCTCACACACACACACACACACACACACACACACACACACACACACACACACACACACACACACACACACACACACACACACGTTCCTACAGGTTTGGTACAGCATCACTTTCACAGCGTGGCACATCTGGGTGTGCCCACAGCTTACAGTTTACATACTCACTAATGCAGAGTGTTACTAATGTTACTCACTAGTGCAGAGTGTTACTAATGTTACTAGTGCAGTGTGTTAATGTTGCTTGCTAATGCAGTGTTACTAATGGTGCTCACTAGTGCAGAGTGTTAAGCTGAAACAGGTGAATGAGCCAAATGACCTTTGGACTGTGACACCTCCTGTGGTTCCATAAACACAAGGCAGCTACGTATATGAAACAAGCTGTAATTGGTGCAGCACAGCCTGTGTTATACATACACTCAAATGCAGAGTGGGGAACGGGGCTTACACACTAGTGAAACAATCAGATTTAAACCTAACAAGTGAGGGAAGAGTATACCAACATACACAACTACATTTGGCAGGAGGACCATAGACGTCACACATTACAGTGCAAACATATAATAATAATATAAATCAATCAGCAGTTTAAGAACACAAAGGTGCCCTGAGAACATTGTGAGAGCCACCACACAGAACCGGAAACTCAGCATGAGCTCGGAAACCACTGGCTGTGTTTCAAGATGAAAGAAAGATGGTGATTAGGTTGAAGATGACAACCAGGGGCAATACAGGAGGGCCACGCAGAAAGCTGGCTTTCAGATTAGCAGGGTGAGCAGTTCCACACGGGCCTCAGGGAAAAGGCCTGAACAAAATGGTGACTTGGATCCACCTAAGGTACTGACCACAGGCAGGATCATCTGATCTCACAGCTCCATCAGGCTTATGAGTAGAATGCAGCACAATGCAGGACCCAAGTACACACACACACTTACACACATGGGCACATGTGCTTGAACGTCTGCCAAAACAGCACGTGATGGCTCAGAGTCATTCATCCTTCACGGTCCTCTATTGGACTGAAGAGTAATAGAGAAATAAGAGGAGTCATCTGGAAAACAATAAAACAAAAACAAACACTCTGATCTCAGCAGTGCACATACACATACACACCATGCCTTGGCAACACTGTATTACAGCGATGCCAACGACGCCATCTTGGCTCAACGTGCTTATGGAATGAGGGGCGGAGCCCACAGCATGGTGCAGGTAAGGAGAGAGAACACCTGCCCTAACTCACATCAGCACCCAAACAAGACCAAGTGAGGAAATATCATGAAAAAGAAGAAAAAAATGTAAAAAGAGAAGCAAGTGAAATGAGATGCAAAAGCAAGAGACTGAAGTTCATCTGAAGAGACTGAAGTTCATCTGTGTGCAATGAGGGCTTTTTTTTGGTGATTTTTGCAGTTTCACAGGCAGGAAGACCTTGCCTTCCATCATTCCTCTGGAACGGTGTATATATTACACTCCACAGAGAGACAGCAGTGAGGCGGCTTTAATGGTATCATGCATCCAGATGTTTCAAAAGAGAGCGCTGTATGGAGAACCCGAGCCACAGAGCCCCGCCGGACCAAGCCAAGTCAGAAACCCAACAAAACGCCAAACACACAGGCCAATCCAACATTTCCATTTTAACAATTATAAAAAATGTTGAGGAAGGCAGGAGAGCAGGCTTTCCAAATGTCCCCCGGTACCGACCGGCCTGGTTATTGTGGGTACGGCTCCAGGACCGGCTCCAAGCGCTCCCTCAGCTGTGTCCATAAACTGTGTGGCCAGTTTTTTTCAGACAGAAGACACAAACTTCACAAGTGCCTTAACAGGTCTATTGCTTCTCACACAAGTGAAACAAGAGTATTTGCCAAAATATCTGGCATTTGCATTATTGCATTCCAAAATGGTGCACTTGTTTCCATGACGTCCAGGCACCAGTCAACATGTGTTTGTTTGTCTGTTTTTTGTTGTTTGCTTGTTTGTTTTGTGAATTATCACGATATAATCATTAAGCCTCAATCCACATGGAGAATAGAAAAGCAGACATGATTCTACATGCATTTTGGAGAGAACAGGCAGAACCTCGTATCATGTGTGCGGAGGAGGAATTGGCCTTCCGTCTCAGTACTGATTGATAAGCATCAGCATACGACTTCACGCTGAAAATAAGATCCATGCAGGACTAATGTACTCAGACGTGCTGTGCTTAGTAGCTTGAGGTCATCAGAGTGATTGGGGTTTATACTGCCAGCAGAGCTCTTCACTACAGTGCAGGTCTTTACACACTCAGCCAACCCACAAAAACCTGGAGCTCACGCACACACATGGGGAGGAGAGAGAGAGAGAGAGAGAGAGAGGAGAGAGAGAGAGAGAGAGAGAGATGAGAGAGAGAGAGAGAGAGAGAGAGAGAGAGAGAGAGAGAGAGATGAGAGAGAGAGAGAGAGAGAGAGAGAGAGAGAGAGAGGGTCATGGACAGCAGAAAGCATAATGACTCTATGCATTAATGTCGCTGGACAGCTCTGCAATTCCACCCTTATGCTTTACATTTACCTATAAATGTTCCTGATGTGAGCTTAACACTTTGCTGGGCAAAGTTAGTTACGCTCTCACACACACACACACACACACTAACCTTGACGAGCGAGTGCAGACTCCTCTCCCTGAACATGGTGTGTAGGAAGGTGCAGTCATCTGCACTGTCTACATGAGTCTGCAGCTGAGACGGCAACACTGACAACAGCTCATACAGACCTGCAGAGGAAAGAGAGGAAGGGCATTACACACACACACACACACACACACACACACACACACACACACACACACACACACACACACACACACACAAAATGGAAAACACTCCTACTATTAAGGATTATAAATTAAGGTCTATTGAAATCATACTATTAAAGTCAGACTCTCAACTTATCACTATTGACAAAATGTAAAATGGAAATAGTTTTAAAATGCAGTGATAACCATAATGATGGTGATGATCACAACAGAGATGAGAATGAACTCACACTCTGGGTGGGAGATTGAGCTCAGAAAGCACTGACAGCTACCAGGCTACACCTCACTTCCTGCTTTTGTCTGGCTACTTCCTGTTATTCCAGGGAATCATGGCTGGAACTGTGGTACAATTCCCTGAAGTGTCACAAGAGTAGCGTCTGCTGTCCTGGGCCTCCTGTGTGGGTGATGACTCTCCTACCACACTGGACCACCACGGCCGACCAAAACCAGCACCGTGCAGCCAAGCCTAGCCAGACTGCTTCCCCTCTCAGATACCATGGAGGAACCCCCAGAGCGCAAGGTCAGGAGCACCATAAGCAGACGGCTCCGTTCTGTGGACTGGCTCTTAAAACACACCCACATCTCCTCCATCCTCTCCACCGCTCAACAGTTAGATCTGTGTAGCAGGTGAAAGCCAAACCCACTGGTTAGGATCCCATATGGTGGATCGTCAGCACACAGCTAAAAACAAATGAGTGGTATTTCAGTCTTCACAGATGGAGAAGATTGCATTGAGGATCTGCTAAAGCACTGGTCAACAAGCCCGTTTCTGAAGACCCTGGAGAGATCGGGTGTCTGAACCAGACACTTGTTTCAGCCAATCAGAGTCCTGAGAAGGCCCTGATTAGCAGGACTGTGAGCTGGAGGGAGGTTGGCAGAAGACAGCCACCATGCTACAGTTTGACAAACTCCAGAACATACAAGAACATGAATAATGGGATGTGAAGCCTGATTTTAATCTGAGAAGCTTGACTAATTAGGTCAGTATGATTATGAGAAATCTGATGACAGCTACCTTACGCTGAAATCTGCAATGGTTTAAGGCAAATATTATAACTTTTGTTCTCAATATATTGGACCAATTTTAGATTGTTTCCAGGATTACTTTTATAAATAATGAATACTGTAGAAACAAGTCAGCATGTTAAAAAAAAAAGGAGGAAAAACATTTCTGAAAGGCATACAATCAAACTGATTCTTTCAATTTGATGTGCCTCAAGTAATGCACTTTAGTATTTCCCCAATGAATAAAAAGCATGAAATTTGTGCAGGGCTCCCCTGGCTCGGGGAGAAGGGTCCAGGCCCATAACCAGCGACGGCTGCACGGTCAGGCACTGTGGGGAAAAGCAGGCCTTCCCAGGGAGATTGTCTCAGACGCACGCCTACACTTCCCCGAGGTCCCCAGGAAATAACAGTGTTCTTCTCCTTAACACAACTGGCCAGACAGAGAGACCAGACGTTGGGTTCATATTCACAGCCGGACGGGTCAGCAGGAGAAGAACAGGAAGCACGACTTTAATTACAGACCCTGCTAGAACCCACTAGAAGGCCAGAGAGCGCAGAAACCTCCATCGCGTTTACAAAGCAAACAAACAAAACAGCAGCGGCTGAAAGGCAGAGGACTTGGCCAGGCATGTGCATCCTAGTGGGGGCGGGGTTAGCCAGCGCAGGGCACCCTGTGGGGGCGGGGTTAGCCAGCGCAGGGCACCCTGTGGGGGCAGGGTTAGCCAGCGCAGGGGACCCCGTGGGGGCAGGGTTAGCCAGCAGAGGGCACCCCGTGGGGGCGGGGTTAGCCAACAGAGGGCACCCTGTGGGGGCGGGGTTAGCCAGCAGAGGGCACCCTGTGGGGGCGGGGTTAGCCAGCAGAGGGCACCCTGTGGGGGCGGGGTTAGCCAGCAGAGGGCACCCTGTGGGGTGGGGTTAGCTCACCCTGCTGGCCCCAGACCTCACTCCCATCAGCCCACGCATGACTAGTGGTGAGAAAAGAATGATGGAGAAGGATTTACAACTCAGCCCACATTCCTGAACTCTTAAGACCAGTAAAATGCTCTCTGAGCCTCTTATTCGGATGGCCCGAAGACTTCACAGTACATAGACACACAGCCCCACACGCACACTCCAAAGAGTAAAAATGAACTTGTCCCGCTGAGCAGTACAACAGGAAATGAGCAGTGCTGTTCTGCAGGTGCTGAGAGGCTGCCTGCTCTCTGCTATATATCTGCCTGATGCACACACTCCAGACCACCTTAGGGGTCAGTATTTCAGGTGCTTTTCAGGGAGCATGTTCCATAGCTGTCTCAGGCAGAACACAATGTGTGTGTGTGTGTGTGTGTGTGTGGGGGGGGGGGGGGGGGTTCTCTGCATACTTCCATCCATTTTCTCTTTGATTTACCTTCTGAAAAAGCAATACAACATCCTCAGAGAGGGGCCCACCACAGCCCTGACAAATTAGGCAAAGAGCAGTTGAGCGAGAGAGAGAGAGAGAGGGGTGAACCAGACAGCTCTGTTTAGCAGTTCAGGAACCACTGACCTTCAATCTTTAGTTGTGACGACAAGTTTAACGTTCATGTTTTCTTTTATGATCTCGTTCGCTCATTCCTTGCCCGACACGTAGGCTAAGTATACTGCAAACTCTAAGGCCATGGCTGGTTAACTGGGGCTGCATCACACACACACACACACACACACACACACACACACACACACACACACACACACACACACACACACACACACACACACACACACACACACACACACACACACACACACACACACACACACACACACACACACACACACACACTCTGCAG